>NW_027101665.1:0-130545 GCF_035046505.1 Tiliqua scincoides
GGATCAAGAACGGGAAAACACCATAATTTGAGTTTTGTTCGAATTAATTGTTAGGTCATTTAGTTTACAGTACTCCTGAAATGTAGCCAAGAGTCCCGATTTAGTTAAGGATAATAGTACTGCATCATCTGCATATAAAAGAGTAAAGACAGGGACCCCATTTAAAACCGGAGTAGAATGAATAGAAGAAGAAAGAAAAGAAGGTAAATCGGATAAAAATAAATTAAATAATAAAGGAGCAAGAATACAACCCTGGCGAACACCATTGTGAATAGGGAATCTGTCAGAGAGAGTATTAGAATTTGGAATTCGAACCTGACAAAAATTTTGGGAATGTAAGTGGCGTAACAAAAATAATAAGCGCAGATCTATTCCCCATTTGAGTAGTTTGGACCATAAAAGGTCTCGGTTCACAGAATCAAAAGCACCTTGGAGATCAACAAAGGCAACAAAAAGGTTAGCTTTATTATAAATGAAATACTTCTCAGCTAAATGAGTCAATGTAAAAACATGGTCAAGGGTAGAAGCTCCTGCCCGAAAACCAATCTGTTCCTTTCCAGGGAGGTTTTTAGAGGTTGCCCAGGAAGAGAATTTTGTTAAAATGTACTTTGAATACAATTTCCCAATATTAGATAATAAACTTATTGGGCGAAAATTTGAAGGTAATGAAGGATCACCTTTTTTATAAACTGGAATAAGGATGGATGACAACCAGGCATGGGGAAAACGACCGGTGGAATTAACCAAAGTAAAAAAAGATGCAAGTGGTTCAGCCCACCATTTGGGATTATTAGTCAAAGTCTCATTCAAAATGTTATCGGGCCCAGGAGCTTTACCAGGTTTTAAAGAAAGAATTAACTCATGTATTTCAATCAGTCAATGGGACTTACTCCTGGGTAAGTGTGGGTAGGATTGCAGCCTAAGATTGTGAAAAATTTCCTGCTTGATGATGCCGCTTCCAGTCATGACATCACTTCAGGTGGGTCCTGACAGATTCTCCTTCTAAAAAGTGGGTCCCGGTGGACATGCAGCTCCAGGCTGAACTTGTCCAGAGACTCTCAAGAAACCTGCCAACCCTCAAGAAGGGGTAGCAGCAGATGTGTCTTGAACTGAACCCCCAAGTCCCTCATAGCTTCATGTTCCTGGCTTCCAGGTGCTCATCTGTCCCCCACCAGCTACCCCAAGGGAAGGGATGTCCTGTGTGATATGAACCTCCTCCCTTGGAATGGTACTGAGGGCTCAGGGGCCACCAGAGCAGATGTTAATACTCACCAGCTTGAGATGTTGTAAGGTGTAGATCATGTTAATAGGCTTTGCACATTGAAAACTGGCTACAGAAATGCAAAGATTTATTAATGTCACGCATGTCTCTTTTGTTCTGAATTCTGCTCTGTACAGTGAGAAGAGAGCTCATGTGAGCATGTGCAGAGAAGCCAGTGTGAAATGGGGGACAGAATGTTGGGCTTAACTCCTGTGTGTATGAGCTGAGTTCAAACGACAACATAGCAATGAAGCTCAGTGGGTGTAGTGTCCCTTCTCTGGGTTGATAATGGGGCAATCCCACATATGCAACTGTGATGTCATTGACCAAAAAAATGTGGGATGAAGAAGGTGGGATTCATGTGTCTACTCAGACACATGAGAGCAACCTGAGAACAACCTTGTCCTGAAGCCAGATTCTGAGACATGGACACTTCCATATCCTTTCTTCATTCCACTTCCACTCACCTCCCACAAATCAATGGTGCACCCAAAACAGATCACCCCCGGAGATATCTGTGAGTGGGCTCTATTGATTCAGCCATAGGCAACACAGGCATGTGATAATGCTAGAGACAGTTCTGGGGCAGTGCTGGTTGAGGATGGTCTTCATTCCTGATCATGGGATTTCTCCCCGATTTTCTGGGTGAACTTCATGGGGATGCCTTCATAGACCATTGTGCAGGAAATTTCATTCCCCGGGTTCCGCTCATATGGAGGGATGTTCAACTAGCTGTAGATCTAAGAAAAACTATCACGCTTTTTCTCTGTAATTTGGGAGCCAATGTGGTGAGTCCCCAAGTTCTCATGAAAGGGTGGCAACTGATGTCAGTGCTTCTGAGGGGTTGTACAGGAAGGCAGGGCTTAGTACTGGAATCTCCTCACAAGATTAGGGACAGAACATTTCTCTTGCATTCCCCATTGGGTGGATTGGTTCCATGGAGGCTGCAGGAAGATTTCCCAGAGTCCTCCTGTGTTCTGCTTTCCCCTCTCTAAGGTTGGCAGATGCACTTGCAGATGTAAGAACATAAGAACAGCCCCACTGCATCAGGCCATAGGCCCATCTAGTCCAGCTTCCAGTATCTCACAGCGGCCCACCAAATGCCCAGGGAGCACACCAGATAACAAGAGACCTGCATCCTGGTGCCCTCCCCTTGCATCTGGCAATCTGGCATAGCCCATTTCTAAAATGGTCAATCCCCACCCCAAACTTTCTGACCACGCTATATAACCTGCCTGGCTGCTGGGCTCAGACAACCCTGCGGGATCCCACCAATGATCTCCAGCACTTTCCTCCTGCTTGTGGGGCTCCTCGCTCCTGGACTCAGCCTGACTCTTCTTCCTGGCCAGCAACATACAGGTGAGTGCAGTTCTCCAGCCACCCTGCAGGTCTTAGTTTCAGATCCTTTTCCCTCTTAGGGCCACCTGCATATTTATATTATGACAAATATGAAGGTGGGGCAGGAAGCAGGGGCTGTCACCTAGGCTTTTTTTTATCTCCAAATGCAGGCAGCTCCACACCTAGTAGTACACAGCCTGTCCCACCCATGAGATGTGACAGAATTCCCTCCTACAATGCCTGGTTTTTTTTCCCTGAGGAGAGGTTTTCTGCATGCAGGAAGTTATGAGTCCCCTCCCCTCAAGGCTTCTCTTGCTTTTTAGAGTCATTGTTTTAATGGAGCCAGAATTTTGTGTTTCATTTTGTCCATTTTGGGCGGGGGGGGGGGGGGGGTTCTGAGTGTTCTCCCGCAACTGTGAGAATTCCAGAGAGGGCACAAACAGAGGCAGGACTTGGAGGTGTCAGGGAAGAATGTGCCACCCCAGATTTCCTTGGACAATTCTGGGCAGGTGGCTTTTTCTCACAGTCAAGGGGCTGTCAGAATGCCATTGTTTGGATACCCAAATTCAGATTAATTACTACCCTAGGGGAGTGGGGGACATGCACAAATTGGATTCCTCTGCATAATGTAGCTTGGCTCAGTTACTCGAGCCACGTGCTGTGGAAAGGCTCCCTGATGGTGGAACACTGGTCTGGAAAGTGGAAACAGAAGTTTGGTAGGGTTGGTGGACTGTTGGGGAGAATGTCCTTTGCTGCTCTGGTTCTGATAAAAGAACAATGAACTTCACCAGGCACCTGTGGTGTGGTAGTGACAACATCTGACACCCAGGAGCACAACATTTTGAACACCACCACCCCCCCCACCTCAGAAGGCCTTAGAAAGCCATTTTGAGTTTTCAGCAAAAACCAGAAGTGCTTTTTTTAAATGCTCTGTCTTGAGACCTTCTGATGGTTGGGAAGACAGCACACAGCCTTCCGAGCCTCACAAGGCTGCTTTTAGGCCTAAGGTCTGCCACTGGGGGTGTGAAATGGCACCCCATCAAGGTGTTGTACTGAGGGCAATTGACACCCCCAGCCTCTCTTTAGCTACACCACTGGACACCTGCTTCCTTCCACTAGTGAAAGCTAGTGGATGAGGACTTCTTGCATTCCTTGACTCTGCTGTAAGAAAGAGTCCGTCAGAGTGTTCCATGGTAGCAGATTCTTTGGGTTACCCAACAGGGGCTGTTGCAGGTATGCTGTTTAATGGGGTCACTGCAAACAGGCAGGATGGATGAGCACATGGAGGGGCTGGAGGTGGTCAATTCATAGAGATACATTGAAGGCCATGACCCTGTAAGCAGAAAGAAAAAAGAGAAAGCGGATGGGTGAGTAATGGGCCTGACGTGGCTTTTTGTATTCCTCAGGTGACAGCCGTGGTGTTGGATTTCCCTGGATTTCAACCCCTCTATCCAACTTCAACATGATCCAGTTCTCAACCAAATACTAAGGTGTTTCATGACTGCCGTTAACAAGACAGTGATTGTCCAGTGTTCATTAAAATGGGTGTCTCTGCGAATCTCCAGAAAGAGCAGGTAAGGAGTGAAGGGGCTTTCTCTGCTCAGAAGCAGGGCTGGCCTTAGGAGCTGTGGGGCCCAAGTGGAAACTTTTTTGTTCAGCAGCCAGGCAATCCCCGGGATTCTCTGGAGCAAAGACCTGACATTTAATCTGGCACAGAACAGATGCAAATTTCATATTGTCAACATACCAGGTAGAATTGTTAAGATGGAGGTTTCTGATGAATGTTTCCACCCTTGCCACCGGCTTCATATGTCATTGGTTAGAGCAGGGGTGCCCAAACCCTGGCCCTGGGGCCACTTGCAGCCCTCAAGGGCTCCCAATCCGACCTTCAGGAAGGCCCCAGTCTCCAATGAGCCTCTCCCCTTTGGGGACTTTCTGGAACCCACGCTAGCCTGATGCAACTGCTCTCAGTGTGATGGCCAACTTGTTCATCCTCTCTCGTGAGCTGTGGGATGAGGGCTCCCTCCATTGCTTGATGTTTCATATCTGTGATGCAGCAGCAGCAAATGAAAGGCTGACCTTGCTTTGTCCAAGGTCTTTTATAGGCCTTGAACTATTGCAAGACCATTCATTCATTCATTCATTCATTCATTCATTCATATAAGTTCCATCTCTAATACATTCATTTATGTAAATTTAGTCACATTTGAAATGTGAATTAATTCTTTTTTTCCTGGCCCCCAACACAGTGACAGAGAGATGATGTGGCCCTCCTACCAAAAAGTTTGGACAATCCTGGGTTAGGGGTATAGGAGGTCATTTCACACCCATGGCCCATAAATTTTTAACACCCCACATATACAGCAGAATTACATTCAGTAATAGTCATGACATGAAATGAATGATGATAATGACCAGAAAATAAACACGGTGAACATTTCCCAGCAAGAAGGGGATAAAAGTCAGTGCCCTCCCCCTGCACGTAGTACTCTGTGACATAGTGCCCCTGCATCTGGAGGTTCAATGCAGCCATCAGGGATTGACCTATAGTCTGTTCTCCACCATGAATGTTTGTAATCCTTTTTTAAAGTCATCTAAGCCAGTGACCAACAACCACCAAAACTTCCCACCTGTGGGGCCAAGTGGGGTTGAGGTCACCCCATCACCTTCATTCCTTCATTCCTTTCGTTTCAAAGGCAGCAGAGATCCCAGAGCTCTGCTCCCCTCCACTCACACCCCTCCCGCACCATACCTGTGACCATTGTGAGGATCAACTGAGAGGCCGCCCCCCCTCTGGCCATTATGTAGAACAGACACTGACTTTGTTAATTTGAGACAGCGCATTTATTGTCCCTCCTTGCCAGCTCCTGTCCCAGTTCTCTGCTGCTCTCTGGTGGACGAATTCAGTACTGCAGCATTCCAATACATGCACCTCTTTCATTCTGTGGACTCCTCATCCCTTCCTTCTCCTACATACTACTGAATGTTCGCACCCATGCTCAACAGCTAATCCAGCCATGATTTTGGCACTATTAGCCTCCACTTTTGTGTCATCCACTTTTGTGTGCGGAGACAACCGAGGGCCCAGTCTTATTTCCGTTTTCTAGTGCCGGTGCAGCCATGTCAATGGGTCGTGCACTGCATCTTGTGGTGGGGCAACAGTCACAGAGGCCCTCCTTAAGGTATTAAGACTGCATTGCAGCTGCACCAGTGCTGGAAAATTTGATGGGATTGGGCCCTGAGCTGCAGTGGAGAACTAAAGGAAATGATGAAGGGCCATCGTCTGGCAGTTTCTACCTGAGCAAGCCGCTGCTGTTTTCAGATGTGTGAACACACCCCAAGGATTTGCACACTGGCCTGCTTTGCCATGACAGCTGTGAAAGTCCACATCTCAGCCTGAAAACATACACAGCTGGTCCCTCGGTATCCAATGAGTTGGTATCCACTGATTTGACTCAGATCTGATGCCGGGAGTCCACCTTTAAATGCCTTGTAAGGGGGGGAGGGGAAAGCACCAAAATCCAATTCCCTACCTTTGTGCTGTTTAACTGCACCAGTTGCAAGCTCCTCAGGGTTACAAATAGCTATAAAGACACACTTCCAGGTTTCTGGCTCCTCCATACTCACCCCAGAATACATGAGTACACACTATTCTGCATTCAGCAACAAGATGGGCCGAATAATGGAATCTAATGGAATAAAATTATTCCATAAGGAGCAATGGAAGAGCAAGAAACCTGGAAGTGGGTCTTTAAAGCCCCAGGGAGCACACCAGATAACAAAAGACCTCATCCTAGTGCCCTCCCTTGCATTGGCATTCTGACATAGCCCATTTCTAAAATCAGGAGGTTGCACATGCACATCATGGCTTGTAACCCATAATGGACTTTTTCTCCAGAAATATGTCTAATTCCCTTTTAAAGGCAGCTAGGCCCAATGCCATCATCACATCTTGTGGCAAGGAGTTCCACAGACCAACTGCACGCCGAGTAAAGAAATATTTTATTTTCTCAGTCCTAACTCTCCCCACACACAATTTTAGTGGATGTCCCCTGGTTCTGGTGTTATGTGAGAGGGAAAAGAGCATCTCTCTATCCACTCTATCCTTCCCGTGCATAATTTTGTATGTCTCAATCATGTCCCCCCTCAGGCGCCTCTTTTCTAGGCTGAAGAGGCCCAAACGCCGTAGCCTTTCCTCATAAGGAAGGTGCCCCAGCCCAGTAATCATCTTAGTCGCTCCCTTTTGCACCTTTTCCACTATGTCCTTTTTGAGATGTGGCGACCAGAACTGGACACAATACTCCAGAACATAAGAACATAAGAGACTTAGAGATGGCAGAGAAATTAAATGAGTTCTTTGCATCTGTCTTCACGGCAGAAGACCTCGGGCAGATACCTCTGCCCGAATGGCCCCTCCTGACCGAGGAGTTAAGTCAGATAGAGGTTAAAAGAGCAGATATTTCAGACCTCATTGATAAATTAAAGATCAATAAGTCACCAGGCCCTGATGGCATCCACCCAAGGGTTATTAAGGAATTGAAGAATGAAGTTGCAGATCTCTTGCTAAAATTGAGTGTTGGGCGGGTTAGGACAGACAAAAGAAAATATTTCTTTACTCAGCGTGTGGTCGGTCTGTGGAACTCCTTGCCACAGGATGTGGTGCTGGCGTCTAGCATAGACGCCTTTAAAAGGGGATTGGACAAGTTTCTGGAGGAAAAATCCATTATGGGGTACAAGCCATGATGTGCATGCGCAACCTCCTGATTTTAGAAATGGGTTATGTCAGAATGCCAGATGCAAGGGAGGGCACCAGGATGAGGTCTCTTGTTATCTGGTGTGCAACCTGGGGCTTTTGGTGGGCCGCTGTGAGATACAGGAAGCTGGACTAGATGGGCCTATGGCCTGATCCAGTGGGGCTGTTCTTATGTTCTTATGTTCTCTGGCGGATTTCCTGCTTCTAACATATTTGAAGAAGCTTTTATTATTCCCCTTAATGTTACTGGCCATGCGTTCCTCATAGTCTCACTTGGCCTCCCGTATCACCTTCTTACATTTCTTTTGCCACAGTTTATGTTCTTTTTTATTCTCCTCATTAGGGCAAGACTTCCATTTATGGAAGGAAGCTTCCTTGCCCTTCACAGCCTCTCTAACTTGGCTGGTTAGCCATGCGGGCACCCTCCTGGATTTAGTGGAACCCTTCTTTCTTTGCGGTATACACCTCTGCTGGGCCTCTATTACTGTTGTTTTAAGCAGCCTCCATGCACTCTGGAGAGATTGGACTCTTTTTACCCTCCCTTTCAACCTCCTTCTAACCAGCCTCCTCATTTGAGTGAAGTCCGCCCGTCGGAAGTCAAGGGTTTTTGTTAGAGATTTGCCTGGTATTCTTCCCCCAACGTGCATGTCAAAAAGGATTGCAGCATGATCATTGTTCCCCAATGGCTCAGTAACGTTTACATCTCTAACCAGGTCCTGCGTACCGCACAATATTAAATCCAGAGTCACCTGTCCTCTGGTGGGCTCCGTGACTAGCTGCTCTAAGCCACAGTCATTTAGCACTTCAAGAAATTCAGTTTCCTTATTGTGACCAGAATACAAATTGACAGAGTCAATATGAGGATAATTGAAGTCCCCCATGATTACAACCCTGTCCCTCCTTGTCACCTCCCTGATCTGTTTCCTCATTTCAAGGTCCCCATCTGATTTCTGGTCTGGAGGACGATAGCACGCCCCCAGTATTACATCACTGCACAAGCCTGGTAATTTAACCCACAGAGATTCTACGGTGGAGTCGGACCCACCGTCAATCTCTACTTTGCTGGATTCTATCCCTTCCTTAACATAAAGGGCCACCCCACCTCCAACGCGCCCCTCCCTATCCCTAGAGTTTATAGTCTTCATTCACTTTTTGACTTTTTTGGCTTCACAGTCATGACGTGTGACTTTCAATTAAGTGATTTAATTATTGCTTCTTTGAACAAGATCTTCTTTGGCGCAGCAGGTGCACCTTTTCCCCCTTCCTTGAGACAGAGCATTCAGAAACATGCCAATTAATTCACCTGCTGTGCCCGCAGGCAGTCTTTCCTCTGCCACGTCTATATTCTCTTCGTGTCCAAATGGAGAATGTGGAGTTGCAGGAGAGGCTGAGCCGGATCCCATGCCAGTCCTGCTGACAAGCCCAGACCCCTCCAAGCACTTCCAGTGAAAGCAGCAAAGGCAAAACACAGCTTTGCCTTGCAGTTAGTGACAAAGGGCACAATCCGAACCAGGTCTACTCAGAAGTAGGTTCCACTGTGTTCAATGGGACTTACGCCCAGGAAAGTGAGGTTAGGATTGCAGCCAAAGACGATCTCTCATGGGGTGGGCAGGAAGACAATCCTTGTGCCCGTGTAATGTGAAATTAAACTCTGGGTGCGGGGACCAAGTGCACTGGCTGAAGACACAACTAGGGGCTGGCATGAAATGAGGAGAAATGTTGGCGGTGAATCAAGAGCCTCTGTGTCAGGCAGTGACCCCAATGCGGTAGCTCCAGTCCTGCCACCCCCGCCCCACGCCCTCTCCTCAGTATGCCTTCTCTCTGTGGTCTCCCTGCCCTCTGCCTGCCTCCCCCTGGAACGCCTCCTCCCGCCTCCCCCCACATCCCCACCTACCTCTCTGCTGCTCCGCAGTCCATGCGACTGCTGAGTGCTGGAGCTACAGCAGCCACCCGGTACTAACCCAGCACCAGCTAGTGCTGGGCTACCATCGGCGCTCGCTCAGTGGTAGGGCCCGCAAACGTGTCTTATGGCACATTTGTGACAGTGTGCGCTGGCAGTAAGCCGGGATTGGGCTGAAAAATTAATCATTGAAGGTCTCACTTTAAGCTCCTTCCACCAATAGGATCCTGACAGCAAAAGGAGGAAGGTGACCAACAGGTGAGCCAAAGTGATCCAGGCAGGGAGTCTGAGCTGGCTCGGCTAGAGGGCTGGGTCCAGGGCCTCTGAGATGAATTTTATTATTGGGCTCCTTCCCAAAGGGGGAGGGGCCATGGGAGCAGGCAGAACAGGGGGCAAAATAGGGCAGGGGGAGGCTGCTGACAGCCAGAATAGTCTTTGGAGCCCAGGTCCATCTAGGTTCTAGGTGCAGAGTCCAGGTCTACCCAACCATGTGGCTCTGGCAGCTGGAGAAAGGAAAACGGAAACCCAAACACACTCCTAAGTCTCTCTAAAACCTTTGAAATATAGAAAACCAGCAGCATCACCGTTAGACTTGCACTAGAATGGACAGTGTGCTGTGTGCACCAAGATGAACTTCTGCAGCAGCTGCAGCCCCAACTGTGTCCCTGAACTCCTACACACTCCTTCATGGTTGTGGCCTCCACAAGCCTAACAGCTACTGGAGCAATCCGGTCTCCTCCCAGATCTGACCCTGTGTTAGGGAGGGTCATGGATGCTTTTCTGGGCCTGGTGTGTGTGTGGCAGTTGCCACTTCCTGCCTGGAGTTGTGCCCCAGCATCAGGTCCAGGCAGTGAGTTTGGGTGAGATTGGAAAACATAAGATCCCAAAAACCTTCTGGGCCCCCTCCTTTGGTTCCTGGGCCCCCTTCCTGACCCTGGGCCCAGGTACAAATTACCCCCTTTACCCCCTCTCTTAGGCCCTGGCTGGGTCACAAACAGGTCAATAAGGCAGGTTAGGTCAAGAATGTTTAAAGGATTAAACAGCCACCGGCTGGATGGGACTCGTTAGCCTGGGAATGCAGCTCATCTGAGAGAAGGAAAACTCTGATCCCAAACCTCCACTGCCTTGTGGCTACATCCAGTTATGGAAAAGCCTTCAGGAGTCAACCTCGAGGCAAAATCGAAGAGAGCCTAACCCAAACTCAGCTACTGTTAGAAGGGGGACTTGATATGGGTGTTTTTAACCTCTAGGTCAGGGGTGTCAAACATACAGCCCACAGGCCAGATACAGCCCATGGAGACTTTTCCGATGGTCCTTGTGCGCTGGGGGAGTTCTGGGGCCACCCTAACCCTGCGTGCTCCAACTGTGACCGGAGCAGAGGTCCAGTTGCATCCAGAGGAGCATTCTGAGGACTGTGGTGCCTGCATATGGCACCCTTGGCCGTCAGTATGATGCTTTGAGGCCTCGGAATGCATTTTAATTTATTTCTATTGTTTCACAATTGCTTATTGGGCAAGAAGGCAACTAAACTCACCTGCATAGTGCTCAACTTGGCAGGTAAAAAGGAGCTGGCAGTGATCTCAGTGCAACTGAATCCAGGAATCCAGGACCTTGAATCAGAGTATATTACACTTTTACTCAATCTCACTATCGTGATGAGTAACCTTCCCATAAATGACCATACCAAAGCCGGAGAAAATCAGTATATCTCTACCAATGAAGTACAAGTTGCGCAAAAATTGGCAAGTCCCATCTATAAGAAGATTTCCAAAGAGACAGGTAAGGGGGAAACTCTCTCCTTTGGGGCTGCTTTCCATGAACCTTGGAAGTTCTTAACCATTCTTGGGAACGTACACATAGCACTTCAGACAGCTGGAGGTTCTGCATTTCCTGCTTTGGGACCTCTGAACACACTGGGAAACAGGCTCCAGCAGGCACCCTAAATCTGGCAGCTCCCAAATATGTTGATCCAGATCTCATTTGTGTCTAAGTCAGGGGTGTCAAACTCATTTCGTACCAAGGGCCAAATAGCATTCATTATGTCTGCTGAGGGCCAAAAGTGATGTCATTAAACAGGTCAAAACCAAAAATAAGCACTTTTTCCTTGCTTAGGAATTCACTAGCTGCAAATGACAGAAGAGAAAGTATGGAAATCTCAATCATATTTCAAGATATGGGAGAGCCCGATTTTCATGTGGGCTGCCCTTTCAGCAGTAATACTTCAACACTGCTCAGCAGCTGAGAGCCTAAGGGCCAGATAAAAAGGTTCCGTGGGCCACATCCGGCCCCCGGGCCTTATGTTTGACACCCCTGGTCTAAGTGGTATTGCTTTAGCATTCCCAAGTTTGCCACATTACTGAATATGCCTTCATCACAACCCAGCCTCCTTCAGTCCCCTTGTATAGGAAACTAGGCTAGACCCTTTGCTATCTAGTTTTCCTTGTGAGGGTAATCTTTGCATGGAGGGGTAATAAGCTCTAGCGGTCTCCCACCCCCCACAATGGCTTCTTTGGCTTTTATAGGTAGTGTTTGGATTGATCCTGGTTGCCTCTTCTTTTTATTCAAAAGAAGAAGATATGTTCAGAAAGCTCCATTGTCTCACTCCACATTTGGGTGACTAAAAGTCCTGCCCACCACTGCCAAAATCCCTTTTGCTTCCCCACTAGGCCACCAAAGCATGCCCTCCTTCTCACAGACTGCACATGGAGGCTATAAGCAGGGATGGGTACTTGAGTCCTGATTACTTGTCACGAGTTCTGAAAAGTTGTGTTTTTCTGCGACTCTTGTCAACTTCAGTCACCAATGTCACTGCTCTGGTTGTGACTCGTGACAGTGACTTGGAAAATAGTCGTGATTGTAAGTGCTCGAGTCACGTAGTCTTGTGATTTTTGTGCCTGTGACTTGGTTTTGTGCCTGTGTGTGCTTGCTTGCTTTTCCCTGATAGTGGAACACTGGCCTGGATTTCAGCAGTCACCTGCTTACTTCCTTCAGTGATGGCTGGCAGAGGTGGACTTGTTGCTCCCCTTGATTCTGCTGTGAGAAAGAGCCTCTTGGAGTGCTCCATTGTAGCGGATCCCTCTGGGGTTACCCAGCAGGGCCTGTTGCAGGTATTCTGGTCTAGAGGGTAGAGCCTCCATTTGCCTGAAGATAACATCCACAAGGTCGCCAGTTCGAGGCCACCGGCACCATGTGACCTTGAAGCAGCTGACAAGCTGAGCCGAGCTATTCCATCTGCTCTGAGCGTGGGAGGATGGAGGCCAGAATGTGAAAGCAGATCAGATAGAAACACCTGAATGTTATGGTTCTTGAAAGAAAGAACCTTCTTTCATTTGTAAAAATCCCTACGGATTTTTCCCTAAATAGCCTGCCTATGTAAACCGTCTTGAATAAAGACCAAGAAAGGCGGTATATAAATACCTATATTATTATTATTATTATTATTATTATTATTATTATTATTATTATGGTTAATGGGATCACTACCGGAAAAGCAAGCAGGGGGCCAAAATGCAGGATGGGTGAGCCCGTGGAGGGGCTGGCAGTGGTCAGTTCAATGAGAGACACTCAAGACCATGGAGCTGTAAGCAGAATGAAAGGAGAGAATGAGGATGGGCGGCTTTGGGCCTGACAAGGGTTTCTGTATTCCCCAGATGACAGCCACGGTGTGTCTGCTGATTCCAGCACCTTTGACTTAACTCGACCTGCCCGAAATTCCATCAAAGGACTCTGGGTCTCCCCTGCAGTACCTGAGCGAAAACTGATGCAGTTGGTGAGGAGCCCCAGCCAAGCCCAGAAGCAACAGCCCTCTGCACACCTGGACCTGTTCTAGCGTCTCTGAGAATTTCCAGGAAGGCAGGTAAGGGTGACAGGTTTTCTTCTGCTGAGAAGGTCTGTGGGATGGGCTGTCAATCAATAAGAGTGAATGTTCAGCAGCCATCCAAGACCAAGACCCAGGATTCTCTGGGCAGAAGCCCTGACATACCAGGCAGAATTGGGGTTTATGAGGAAAGTGGAGGAGGAGTTTGATTTGGCTTTAAATGAGCATTCAGTTCCTATTTCTGAATGAAAACCAGGCTGGAGTAGAGCTGACTCTCACCTTTCCCCAGGTGCCCCTGTCCATCTGAGGGAGAGAAACTACTGGGGAAAACAGGAGGAGTCTGGGAATCCCTCCTGCAGCTTCCGTGGACTGAATTCACCTAATGGGGAATACGGGGGAAACGTTCTGTCCCTAAATGTGTGTGGAGAGTCCATCACTGAGCTCTGCTGTCCTGCATAACCCCCTCAGGATCACTGAGGGCAGCTGCCCCTCCTTCATGTGGGGACGGTCCCATCTCCTCCCTTCCAGACCCCCTTTCCACACATTTAGTGCCAGTGCCACCGGAAGGAAGGGACGGCGTCATGCTGGGCTTCACACACGTGGCCTCGTTCAACGTTCTGATTGCACAAACAAACTAGACCGACAGGCTGCTTTTGACGTTGGTCTGGGTGGCACCATGTAGTGGCTTGCTCGCCAGCCCCCACCCCAAATGCTCCAGCAACACTGTATAACCTGCCCTGGCTGTGGGGCTCAGACAGCCCTGTGGGATCCCACCATGCCCTGCAGCACCTTCCTTGGGGCTGGGGGGGGGGCTTCTGGCTCCTGGGCTCAGTCTGTCTCTTCCTCCTGGTCAGCAAGACACAGGCAAGTGCAGCTCTCCAGCCTTCCTGCAGGTCCGGGGTTCAGTTCTTTTCATCCAGAATAGGTAAATGACTCAAGGGGTCCACCTCTCATTTGTACTTAGAATACTGGGCTGAAGGGGGGGCCTTTTAGAACCTTCAAAGAGCTCCTCTGAAAGGGGAAGCCTGGGTAGGTGGAAGAATCAGGGAGGGTCTTTAGACAGGGAGCAGAGAGAGTTTTTGGGTTCTGGGAAGAAGAAGGTTTCTTGCTGTGAAGGAAAGAAGTGTTTTGTTTTTTACTTACTTACCTATGTACCTACTTTTTCTGACTTTCCATTTGCCTTCCTTCTAGTTCCTTGTTTTAGTTGGATTATTAAATATTGTTTTGTTTCAGCTGCTCAGACACCATTTTCTCTGGTCAGGTTGGCTGGTTCTTTCTCTAGCACAGGGACAAATATTGCTGCAGGGGCTTAGGGATTGGGGAATTTTTGTTAACAAATCTGGCATCCCAGATGGGGCACCTGCTGTGATTTCTGGGTGTCCCAGGCTCCAAATCAGGGAGAGATATGCCTGAGCCCCTGCGAGAAAAGTTCTGGATCCTGGCGAAGAGGAACAGGTGTGACACTACATGGTGCTTGATTAGTGAGCGGGCTGGTTTATGCAGCATTGCAACTTTGCTTGGAATGCAGTGGCATTGCTGGGTGGGTGCAGGACTGCACCAGGTGATGTGCGGGGGGGGGGGGGGAGTGACACTACTAATGACCAAATTGCTGAAATTGCAGTTTGTAGGGATACCATCATGTTCTATACCTTTCAATGCATAATTTACAGCAGAATGCAATAAAAAAAATGGAATGAACTATCTCCATCTATGGCTTTCTTAAGTTCACTCAGTCTGTGCCACGGGATGAAGGATCAGACCAAGTTATGAAATGCAGTGCCCCGTTCTACTAGGGTATATTTAACACTTTGTTTCGAGGCAAAAAAAAAAAAAATTCCTGCTTGATGATGTCACTGTGGGCCATGACATCACTTCCAGGTTAATGACATCACTTCTGGTGTGTCTCAAAAGTAGTCCCAAGGTTAAAACATTTGAGAAGCACTGATTAGAGATGACATCAAGCAAACATGTCTAAAGCGCTTTGCTACACCCCTCTAGTTAATTGGCAGCGCAGGGAACTGGCAGGGAACTGAATGGAAGTGGGTGTTTGGGGGTCCCCAGTGTGCAGGCAAGAGAATAGTGGGCTGCTTTTTTGACCCTGAATACTGGAGTGGAAAAGCAAAAAACAGGTCTGTCCTAACACGTGAGAATCAGAGAAATGCAGGTATGGAGTCAAAAGTATTATGTCCAGATCTGGTCGCCACATCTCAAAAAGGACATAGTAGAAATGGAAAAGATGCAAAAGAGAGCGACTAAGATGATTACTGGGCTGGGGCACCTTCCTTATGAGGAAAGGCTACGGCGTTTGAGCCTCTTCAGCCTAGAAAAGGGGGGGACTGGATTGAGACATACAAAATTATGCATTGGAAGGATAAAGTGGATAGAGATATGCTCTTTACACTCTCATATAACACCAGAACCAGGGGACATCCACTGAAATTGAGTGTTGGGAGGGTTAGGACAGACAAAAGAAAATATTTCTTTACTCAGTGTGTGTTCGGTTTGTGGAACTCCTTGCCACAGGATGTGGTGACAGCATCTGGCCTGGATGCCTTTAAAAGCGGATTGGACAAGTTTCTGGAGGAAAAAATCCGTTATGGCTTACAAACCATGATGTGTATGTGCAACCTCCTAATTTTAGAAATGGGCTATGTCAGAATGCCAGATGCAATGGAGAGCACCAGGATGCAGGTCTCTTGTTATCTGGTATGCTCCCTGGGGCATTTGGTGGGCTGCTTTGAGATACAGGAAGCTGGATTAGATGGGCTGATCCAGTGCGGCTGTTTCTATGTTCTTATGTCTGCAAGTGCATCTGCCAACCTTATAGAGGTGAAAGCAGAACACAGGAGGGTCTGGGAAATCTTTCTGCAGCCTCCATGGACCCAATCCACCCAATGGGGAATGCAAGAGAAATGTTCCGTCCCTAAACTTGTGTGAAGATTCCAGTACTAAACCCTGCCTTCCTGTACAACCCCTCAGGAGCACTGACATCAGTTGCCACCCTTTCATGAGAACTTGGGGACTCACCAAATTACAGAGAAAAAGCGTGATAGTTTTTTGAACTAGATTACAGCTAGTTCAACATCCCTCCATATGAGCTGAACCCGGGGAATGAAATTTCCTGCACAATGGTCTATGAAGGCATCCCCATGAAGTTCACCCAGAAAATCGTGGAGAAATCCCACGATCAGGAATGAAGACTTTTCTCAACCAGCATCGACAAGATCCGGAACAGCGCTGATAGTAGCTTCGATTCTGCGCTGATCTGAGGGCTGCCCCTTTACAAGGGGGGAACGGCAGTGAGACTGCCACGGATTCACTTTCTTATCAAACGAAACAAGTTGGCAGCACCAGCAGCTTGTTTCACTCTGGAAAAAAAGTGAACAAATTCTTCTCTTTCAAGCACAGCACTGTCAGGAACTACCTGGCTCTGCAAGTCTGTAAACAAATGAAAATGGACCTTGCCAGCGAAGCCTCTTCTTTAATTGGGGGGGGGGGCTGCCTTCTGGAGCATTTGTTGAGCTCCACTTTCATCAGACTGGGACCATGCAGCTAGCATTTCCCTTTGCTCCTGGTCAAGGCTCATTTGCTTACTCAGGAGTAAATGCAACCCTGTGGCTTACTTTCTTTTACTTACTGCCCCCACTGGACAGCAGACGGAGTTGCACCTAGTCCAACAATAGATCTAAATGGCTTTGCACACTGAAAACTTGCTAAGTAAATGCAAAGATCTATTAATGACACAGATGTCCCTTTTGTTCTGAATTCTGTTCTGTACAATGAGAAGAGAGCTCATCTGAGCATGTGCAGAGAAGCCAGTGTGACATGGGCGATAGATTGTTGGCCTTGGCCTGCTTGTGTTTGATTTGGGTTCAAACTACAACATAACCATGAAGCTCAGTGGGTGCCCTGGGTGTAGTTTTCTGACCCCCTTCCTTCATTGGGTTGATGTGAAGATACCATGGGGCAACCCCACATATGCAACACTGAGTATTTTGACCAAAGAGTGGGATGAAGAACATGGGATACTTCTGAATGCATTTTCCCCCATGGCAACCAGGTCCTGATACCGGTTTCTGAGACATGGACCCTCCCCCTTCATTCCAGTTCCCACCCACCCACCCCACACAAATCACTGGTACTCCCCAAACAGATCACCCCAAGAGATATCTGTGAGTGGGCTCTCATTTATTCAGCCAGACCACACATGCATGTGATCATGCTAGAGACAATTCTGGAGCAACGCTGGGTGAGGATGCTCTTCATTTTTGACCCTGGGATTTCTCCACGTTCCTTTGCATGAACTTCACAGGGAGACCTTCTTTGACAATCCAGCAGGAAAAAAGTGGCTTGTCATATGCAGGGATGTTCATCTGGAGGTAGGTAGAATATGAACCATCACCATTTTCATCTGTGACTTCAGAGCCAGTGTTGTCTTCAGGAAAGGGGCTGTTATTCTTGAGCTGCTGGACTATAGGAAAGAACCCTGTGACCTTGCAAGCGAGGATCTCAGTTGGTTCAGTAAGAAGTGTGATCTCCTCATGGTTGGGTGGGGAGAGGTAGCCATGGGATGCCCTGCTCTCTACTGGTTCAGTGTCAAGAAGAGTGTGGCAGAAAAAAAAGAAGGCAAGGATTATTCAGTGCAAGTCAAAACAGTGAAAGACATTTGGGGAAAGTAGCTCTGGAAGGGAGGAGATTTGACAGTCCCCACGTTCTCAAGAAGGACCTTATCCCATTCAAAGACTCTGCTACTTACTGCACATTCCCTTACTCGGTGCCCCAGGCAAAAGAGCCAATACACCTTTAAATAACCCCAAATTAGCCAAGTCTTATCTGGGGCTTCAGGATGTAGACTCAATATGCCTTGAGATCCACCCAAGCAAATCCAAGCTCATTTTAAAAGGGGTTTACTCAGAGTAATAAAATTGCATAAGGAGAACAAATGCTCTCCAGTATAAAACATTCAGGGGATATCCCACAGCAAATAAACTAAGAAAAGCTCTAACGTCATCTATCTACCTAACAGTTAAGAAACAAACAGTTAAGTTTGCTTGCAGGCTGAATGAATGCAGCGTTCAGAAAATCCACGTTCCCTCTTCTACGTACAGAGCCTGAAGGTCAGCATTCCAGAAGGCAGGAGAGAGAGAGCGGCCCCCAGACGCTCTTCTTATAGACCTCCTATACATTGTGCAGGAGATCTCTGGCACGTACACCTCAGGTGACTAGATAGGAAAACAGAGCCTGGTGGTCTCCTGGGACCTCCAAAAAAGAGTTGTTCACAGAAGTTCATTTTGGTCCACAGCATACTGTCCATTCTAGTGTAAGTCTAACGGTGATGCTGCTGATTTTCTATATTTCAGAGATTTGAGAGAGACTAAGGAGTGTGTTTGGGGGGGCGGAGCTAACTCTCAGCGAAGTTGCAGTGAACTTTGGGGGCTCCCGAAGAGACTGCGAAATAGATGTGTTTTCATGTGCCTAAACAACTATGGCACGCTTCGGTGCCAGGAAGATGGTATGAAGAGCTGAGAGCTTGAATGGGGGGGGGGCGGTCCTTAGAAACAGGCAATTTCAAGGATTTCTCTCTGTTTTGCTCTGTGCTGAATCATATCTATCCCGGGCGCCATATTGGAGAAGCTCGGAAAGCTGAGAACCCGTCCTCCCACCGCCTAGATACAACAACATCGCAGCGAAAAAAGCTATTGAGATTGAGTGAACTTGGCTCCTTAAAAAGTTTTACCGAGAATTGTAAGTAAGAAGTCTGGAGGAAGAGAAGATAATTCAAGATTATTCACGCTGGCCATTAGCCACCCAGGGGGGAATAGGTGAATTGATATTTCCCTTGCTGGAGTAAGTACAAGATTATATATTTTTTTTAATGGTATGTACTGAAGAGAAATAAATAAGTAATCTTCAACGAAGGAAATAAAGTCTACTTTTGTTTTCACAGCAAAAAGGCTTTATTTAAGCCTGGACATTGTTACTTTCGGTTTCTCAGCAAGAGGCTTGAATTTTTTTTTTTTTCTTTTGGGCATTTAAAGGCATACTAACCTAATATGACTGTGTGGAAAAAATTTGGAAAGTATCCCTGGATACAAAATTAGAAAGTAGCCCTGCAGGAAGTGGTTCGAGTTGGTGTTGATAAAAATGACTTTTGAAAATCTAAAAGATGATCGTGAAAGCCAGGCCTTGTTGGTGGGTTTTCTGATGGATTTTAGAAGAGAAATGGAGCAACAAGTCAGAGAACTCTCTGAACAAATTGGGCAAATAAGCTCCTCCCTTGTAAGCTCAGGGAACGGATTATAAACAATAGAGAAGAAAAAAGAATGGATCAGATGTCGGGTGAAGTTAAAGAAGTGGAGTATTTTGAAATGGGACAGGAGATGGAAGAAGCAATTGTCATAATAACTAAGAACCTTAAGGAAGAAAAAAGGAAATGTTCAGAGAGCAAGCTGTCTCAAGAAGAGGAAGAATTTATGGATTGAATTCAAGAATAACAGAATGAAAAAGAAGAAAGAAAAACAGAGGGGGGGCTTAAGAAGAAAAAGAAGAAAAAGAAGAAGTGGAAGAACCAGTTGGAGGACTAAGAAGGAACACCAATAAGATAGAGTACAAAGTAAACAAGAAGAAGAAGGTCAAAATGGTTGAGTAATAAGTAGAATTTTTTTTAATTATATTAAATTAATATAGATGTAAATGAAAATTTGAAATATAAATATTGTGAAAATTAAGTGGTATTAAGATAAATATTTTATTAATTAGATTAAATTAAAGTGGATGAAAAGGGAATTTGGAATATAAGTATTGTGAAGATTAAAGTGGTATATGAAATAAATTAGATGGAACTGTAAATTTGGAATATAAGTATTGTGTAAATTAAAGTGGTGTTAAGATAAATAAAAGGGTTATTTTATAAAAGAGAAGGTAAATAAAATAAATTAAAGATGTCAATTTATTTTGGAAAAAATATTAAACCTGTATTTTGGGTTAATAAATATGTGGTGGATAAGCGAAATATAGTACCAGAGTAATTGGAGATATTTGTTTTTAGATGTGATATTAGAAATTAAGAATCAGATAAGAGATTTTATTTTAGAGACTAGTTTAGTGGTAAGAAGAGTGTATAAATAAAAGTCTGAAGTGTTTTTTTTATGATGGGATAGATAAGGTTAGAGGAAAAATATGGAATGTTAAAGTATTAACCAGTTGGGTTAATGAATATGATAAATTTTGTATTGATTATTAATGTCGTTTGGATTAATATTTGTTGTAATCGATGGCCACCACCCTTGTGTGTAACCTATGTAGTCCTAGCCCTAAGTCTATCCAATTTCCCTTACCTGTATCTGTAATAAATAAATAAAGCATTATAAAAAAAAAAAAGGAGTGTGTTTGGGTTTCCATTTTACTTTCTCCAACTGCCAGAGCCGCATGGTTGGGTAGACCTGGACTCTGCACCTAGAAGCCAGATGGACCTGGGTTCCAAAGACTATTCCAACTGTCAGCAACCTCCCCCTGCCCTATTTTGCCCCCTGTTCTGCCTGCTCCCATTGCCCCCTCCCACTTTGGGAAGGAGCCCAAAAGAAACTTTGCCCCCCCTAAGAAAATTCATCTCAGAGGCCCTGGACCCAGCCCTCTAGCCGAGCCAGCTCAGACTCCCTGCCTGGATCACTTTGGCTCACCTGTTGGTCACCTTCCTCCTTTTGCAGTCAGGATCCTATTGGTGGAAGGAGCTTAAAGTGAGACCTTCAATGATTAATTTTTCAGCCCAATCCCGAACAGTGTGCACTGGCTTGCTGCCCACACACACTGTCACAAATGTGCCACAAGACACATTTGCGGGGCCTACCACTGAGCGAGCATCAATGGTAGCCCAGGAGTAGCTGGTGCTGGGTTAGTACCGGGTGGCTGCTGTAGCTCCACCACTCGGCAGTCGCATGGACTGCGGAGCAGCAAAGAGGTAGGTAGGGATGTGGGGGGCGGCGGGGAGGCGGCGTTCCAGGGGGAGGCAGGCAGAGGGCAGGGAGACCACAGAGAGAAGGCGTTCTGAGGGGAGGGAGTGGGGCGGGGGCGGCAGGTCTGTGGACCTTTGCTCCGCTGGATCCTGAGCCACCACATTGGGGTCACTGCCTGACACAGAGGCTCTTGATTCACCGCCAACCTTTTCCTTGGTGGTGAACTGAGTAGCCCCCTTGTGGGGCTACTCGCCTTAACCGGGGGAAGGGGATGAAAGTCCCCTTCTCCCAAGGAGCCGGCGGCAGCTGCCCAGCAGCCATTTTCAGCACCGCTACAACCCCGCACACCGGGCAGCTCAGGATTGGGCTGTAATTCTCCTCTCAAATTTGGGGAAAAACAGAAATTGGAGCCAAGAGAATGCAGGATAGGAGGAGGTCACGTGGGGGAGTCAACACGGCAGGCTGAACGTTCCTGCCTGGAAAGCACCAGGGGACTGAAACACGGCTGCTTCTGACAGCTTGCAGCCGAGGACTTCCCTGGATCAAAGGGAAAACAAGAGATGACCCCCATGCTCTCCTAGAACTGGGAAGGAATGAAATCAGGGGAGTGTGCGTAGCAAGCGGACCGATGAAGAGATGTGTTTTGAAAGCTTCTAACGGCCAAATGGTCTCCAAGTACTTCATTAGGATGCTTTTATATTGATTAATGGCTTTTTATTGACTTTAATGATTACAATATCTGGGATGTTTATATTTTACTTTTATACGTCATAGCTTACGAACATTAGAACGCAAGAACTCCATTATAAACCATAGAGTGTTATAACCCATAGAGTGCTCAAACTGGTTGAATTCAATTGAATTGAATTGAACTGAAAAGTATTTACAAATGTTTTGAGCAAGAGTTGAGCATACCAACACTTTCCAGCACTGACATAAGGCAATGCAGCTTTGAGGTCAGGGAACAAACATTCCCTTACTTTGAGGAGACCTCCGTGAGTGCCACCCAACTGCAGGATGCAGCACATGTTATTGTTAAAATAGGAGACAGAAGAGGATCAGGTTAAGGAGTATATGATACAATGGGCAAGTCATGTTGGTCATGAGATATCCATGGAGCAATGGGAGAGCTTGTGGGTTAAAAGATTGAAATTGACTTTGAAAGTAAACCTTAAAGAGAATTTTTATAAGATGATGTATAGATGGTATTTGACTTTGATACACCAGCAAATGCAGTTGTTATTGAAGTTAAATTTACAAATGAAACCAGAAGCATTTTTTGTTGGGAATACTGGATGACTCAATTCAGAAGACTATGAAACTATGTTTTTATATATGACAACCGCTGCAAGAAAATTGTATGCCAAATGCTGGAAAGTTCCAGAGATACCCATACTGGAAGAGTGGTGGTTAAAGATATTGGATTTGGCAGAAATGGAAAAAACTTACAATTTTTCTTAAAGATAAGTCAGTAAAAGACCATTCATAGACTTCCTGTGCGTTGAGGGGAAAGTGGGCGAAGTGATCTATGGATTTGATGAGTAGATAGGAGTTAACTTTTATGTTTTTTTATTTTTCTACTTGTGTGGAAAAGATATTATATAATAGGTATCAATTCTTAAAGTTTGATAATTTTTGTATGATTTTGTAGTAGAATAAGAAATGTGTTTGAGATCTCCACATTTGCCATACAATTTGCAATGTCCTTTTAAAAATTTTTTTTGTTTATGTGTGTATCTGTTTTGTGTTTGTTTTTAATAAAATTAAAAAGTATTATAAAAAAAGAATTCAATAGAAAGTGACATCTGCTGGTGAAAAGCGGAACTACATTTGGAATTTTTTTTCTCATGTTTGAGAGAGATACACAGAACTCCACTAAGATTTCAGTATAAGCTCTCCTAACTGGGAGGATATGAATATGACAACACGCAGAAGAGCCAATACTATGGAGCAAGCAAAAGAACAACCAAAACAGTCAAGATCACCAATACAGACTCCAAAGAGAAAATTTAGGTGTGGAATTTTTGTAACATGTTTCAGCAGTTTCAGTTTAAAATTGAATTAAGAATAGACTCAGTTGAACAAGAGCTTAAAGACCTGAAATTGGAATTGAGAAAGGACATGGTTCGGCTGGAAGAATCCATCAAATATATCAAACAAGAGTCACTGATTGTAGAATGGAAGTCCTTAGTTTGGAACATGAGAAAACATTGGATATGATATCTCTAATGGAGCAAGCAAATAAAGAAAAGATATTGAGATTCAGAGCTGTACCAGAGAATTTTGGAGGAGCTGGAGAAGATTGGAGACAGCAAATGGTAGAGGTTCTAGCTCAGTATTTGCAAACAGATGAACAAATCATTGATTCAGAAGTTGACCAGGTTTAGAGTTAATACAAGATTTGCCACACTACATAAAGCTGCTAGAGACATTCTGATCCATTTTACTAGGAAGAAACTGGGAGATAAGGTGTTACAACAACATGCAAAAACAAGTCTGCAGACTGAAGGATGTTGTCCTCAATAATACGTCCTCAAGGACATATTATAATCTTTAAGAAGATCCCTCTTAGGCCAAATCCTATCCGATTATCCTGTGCATGTGCAGCTGAGCCCATGGGGCACACACTGCATCCTTTGGTAAGGAGGCAGTCAAAGAGGCCTCCTCAAGGTATGGGAACATTTGTTCCCTTACCTTAGGGCTGCATTGCAGCTGCACTGGTGCTGGAAAATTGAATAGAATCAGGACAGTAGTATCCTATGGAAGGATTATGTATTTATGACAGAAGAGCTGAAAAAGAGGAAGATTATGTTTAGATGGGGAAAGCTGGAGGGTTTGATTTTCAGATTTCAACAAAGAGTCTACTGGCTGCATACAGTTCAAAAGGCAAGAGATTTTATGCAGAAATTCAAAGAAGAACAGGAGGACTTAGGAGGACATGTAAACCTTACAGATAATTTTTATAAAATCATGTTGAGATGATATTTGACTTTAGGTAGATTGGCAAAAACGTATGAAAATGTACCAGATAGATTTTGGAAGGGTAAAAGATAAGATAACATATCACATATATGTGATAGAACATTTCTTCTTATCTTTTACCCTTCCAACATCTATTTGGTCTATGCAATTGGCTTGGAATTCATCTATCATATAACAATAAAGCTTCCAAACCCTCTAAAGACCTTTGACTGTTTCTGCAGTGCATCAATCAGTGCACCAAAATCTTTCTGTCACTATTAAGCAGGAAACACTTCCGATTTGTCCTTGCTCTGTATGTCCCATGTTCTCTGCTATTTCAGGAGCTCACATCCTTGGGAAAAGGATGCTTTTGACAGTGGAGTTAAAAGCAAGAACTCCACACCTGTGGACCTGCTGAAAGAAGCAAGCAGGTGCTTGGAGCCCTTGGCTGTCCCTTGACACTGTTCATTTATGAGCTTCAAATGAAGTTACCACTTAACTGGGGGGGAGGGGAGAGGGAGGTGAACATGGCTGTTTAATGATTCATGAACAGTGGCTGCATGTAAAAATTGACACCCAGCAAAGAAGACCAGGCATTCAAGGGGAGAACTCGAGCCCATTTCTTGGATGGACAGGCTTTGTACTACTGGGTGTGGAGCTGCCCAAATCTGTGGATAAGCAAGCCAGGTTAAGCTCCTGGGACCTGCCCCATCCACAGTATTTCATGGTAATAATGCGTAGATGGCCCTAAGAGGGAAAATGGATCTAAATGTGTGGCCCAAAGGAGGGCTGGAAAGCGACACTCACCTGGATCTCGCTGGTCAGGAGGAAGAGGCAGGCTTAGTCCCAGAGCAAAGAGCCCCACAAGTAGGAGGAAGGTGGTGGAGAGCATGGTGGATTCCACAGGGTTGTCTGAGCCCAGCAACCGAGGCACTATATAGCATTCCTGGAGAGATTAGGGTGGGTACCGACCAGCAATTGCCTACCTGGCGCCACCCAGAGAGCCTGGCAAGACAATGCCAAAAGCTTCTTGGCCGTCTCCTTGGTTTGAGCAATCAAAATTCTTAACTCTATCAGCAAAAAAAAAATTTCACTCTGTACCTGCCATCCCGAAGATTCTCAGACGCTAGAACAGGTTCACGTGTGCAGTGGGGTGTTTATTCTGGCCTTAGCTGGGGGTCCTCACCCACTGCATCAATTCCCGGTCAAGTACCATGCGGGAAAACCAGAACCCTTTGAAGTGAAAGGTGCTGGAATCAGGGGACACACCATACATAAGAACATCAGAACAGCCCCACTGGATCAGGCCATAGGCCCATCTAGTCCAGCTTCCTGTATCTCACAGTGGCCCACCAAATGCCCCAGGGAGCACACCAGATAACAAGAGACCTCATCCTGGTGCCCTCTCTTGCATTGGCATTCTCACATAGCCCATTTCTAAAATCAGGAGGTTGCGCATACACATCATGGCTTGTCACCCATAATGGAATTTTTCTCCAGAAAAGTGTCCAATTCCCTTGTAAAGGCCTCTAAGCCCAATGCCATCACCACATCTTGTGGCAGGGAGTTCCACAGACCAACTACACACTGAGTAAAGAAATATTTTATTTTCTCTGTTCAAACTCTCCCCACACTCAATTTTAGTGGATGTCCCCTGGTTCTGGTGTTATGTGAGAGGGAAAAGAGCATCTCTCTATCCACTCAATTCTTCCCGTGCATAATTTTGTATGTCTCAATCACATCCCCCCTCAGGCAGCTCTTTTTCTAGGCTGAAGAGGCCCAAACGCCATAGCCTTTCCTCATAAAGAAGAATTCCCAGAGTCCTCCTGTTTTCCCCAGTAGTTTCCCTCCCTCAGGTGGACAGGGGCACCTGGGGAAAGGTGAGAGTCGGCTCTACTCCAGCCTGGTTTTCATTCCGAAACAGGAACTGAAATGCTCTTTTAAAGCCAAATCAAACTCCTCCTCCACTTTCCTCATAAACCCCAATTCTGCCTGGTATGTGGATAATATGAATTTGTATCGGTTCTGTGCCAGGTTAAATGTCAGGGCTTCTGCCCAGAGAATCCTGGGTCTTGGTCTTGGATGGCTGCTGAACGTTCACTCTTATTGACTGACAGCCCATCCCACAGAACTTCTCAGCAGAAGAAAACCTGTCACCCTTACTTGCCTTCCCGGAAATTCTCAGAGACGCTAGAGCAGGTCCAGGTGTGCAGAGAGGTGTTGCTTCTGGGCTTGGCTGGGGCTCCTCACCAACTGCATCAGTTTTCGCTCAGGTACTGCACGGGAGAACCGGATTCCTTTGATGGAGTTTGTGGCACGTCGAGTTAAGTCAAAGGTGCTGGAATCAGCAGACACACCGTGGCTGTCATCTGGGACTACAGAAACCCTTGTCAGGCCCAAAGCCACCCATCCTCATTCTCTCCTTTCATTCTGCTTACAGCTCCATGGTCTTGAGTGTCTCTCATTGAACTGACCACTGCCAGCCCCTCCACGGGCTCACCCATCCTGCCCTTTTGCCCCCTGCTTGCTTTTCCAGTAATGATCCCATTAACCAGAATACCTGCAACAGGCCCTGCTGGGTGACCCCAGAGGGATCCGCTACTTTGGAGCACTCCAAGAGACTCTTTCTCACAGCAGAATCAAGGGGAGCAACAAGTCCACCTCTGCCGGCCATCACTGAAGCAAGCAAGCAGGTGTCTGGTGATATCCAGGTCAGCGTTCCACTATCAGGGAAAAGCAAGCAAGCACACACAGGCACAAAATCGAGTCGCAGGCACAAAAATCACAAGACTACGTGACTCCAGCACTTACAATCGCGACTATTTTCCAAGTCACTGTCACGAGTCACAACCAGAGCAGTGACATTGGTGACTGAAGTTGACAAGAGTCGCAGAAAAACACAACTTTTCAGAACTCGTGACAAGTAATCAGGACTCAAGTACCCATCCCTGCTTATAGCCTCCATGTGCAGTCTGTGAGAAGGAGGGCTTGCTTTGGTGGCCTAGTGGGGAAGCGAAAGGGATTTTGGCAGTGGTGGGCAGGACTTTTAGTCACCCAAATGTGGAGTGAGACAATGGGGCTTTCTGAACATTTCTCCTTCTTTTGAATAAAAAGAAGAGGAAACCAGGATCAATCCAAACACTGCCTATAGAAGCCAAAAAAGCCATTGTGGGGGGTGGGAGACCGCTAGAGCTTATTGCCCCTCCATGCAAAGATTACCCTCACAAGGAAAACTAGATAGCAAAGTGTCTAGCCCAGTTTCCTATACAAGGGGACTGAAGGAGGCTGGGTTGTGATGAAGGTGCATTCAGTCATGTGGCAAACTTGGGAATGCTAAAGCGATACCACTTAGAACAGGGGTGTCATACATAAGGCCCGGGGGCCGGATGTGGCCTGTGGAACCTTTTTATCTGGCCCTTAGGCTCTCAGCTGCTGAGCAGTGCTGAGGTATTACTGCTGAAAGGGCAGCCCACATGAAAATTGGGCTCTCCCTATCTTGAAATATGATCGAGATTTCCATACTTTCTCTTCTGTCATTTGCAGCTATTGAATTCCTAAGCAAGGAAAAAGTGCTTATCTTTGGTTATGACCTGTTTAATGACTTCACTTCCTGCCTAATGACATCATTTCTGGCCCTCAGCAGACATAATGAATGCTATTCGGCCCTCGGTACTAAATGAGTTTGACACCCCTGACTTAGACAGAAATGAGATCTGAGTCAACATATTTGGGAGCTGCCAGATTTAGGGTGCCTGATGGAGCCTGTTTCCCAGTGTGTTCAGAGGTCCTGAAGCAGGAAATGAAGAACCTCAAGCTGTCTGAAGTGCTATGTGTACATTCCCAAGAATGGTTAAGAACTTCCAAGGTTCATGGAGAGCAGCCCCAAAGAAGAGAGTTTCCCCCTTACCTGCCTCCTTGGAAATCTTCTTATAGATGGGACTTGCCAATTCTTGAGATATTCCAATTTTCTCCAGCTTTGGAGAACAAATGCTCTCCAAAATAAAACATTCAGGGGATAACACATAGCAAATAAACTTTCAGAAGCTCTAACGTCATTTATCTACCTAACAGTTACAAAACATTCCACAGAGTTTGCTTGCAGGCTGAATGAATGCAGCGTTCAGAAAATCCACGTTCCCTCTTCTATGTACAGAGCCTGAAGGTTAGCATTCCAGAAGGCAGGAGAGAGAGAGCGGCCCCCAGACGCTCTCCTTATAGACCTCATATACATTGTGCAGGAGATCTCCGGCACATACACCTCAGGTGACTAGATAGGAAAACAGAGCCTGGTGGCCACCTGGGACCTCCTGAAAAGGGCTTCCAGTTTGTGACTTTGCTGCATGTTTCCCAGCTGTGTTCAACCACTTCCCTTTGTCCTGAATAAGTCCAGGTTAGGCCTAAGTGGACATGAGAAGCCTGAACCAAACTAAGAAAGTGTAACTGAGAAGTTGCTAGCAGTTCCCAGCTGCAGGAATGTGGGTTAATCAACCAAGAGGAATGAATGTGTTGTCTCTCCTTTGATGCTCCTTTGAGCCCTGTCTCCAACCCCCTTTGTTTATGACACCCTTATCTTGCTTTAGGGTAAACAAGAAAGAAAGGAACTGCTTCTAGCCCCTCATCCTTCAGCCACTTCTCCCACCCCTTCAACCCAACATATTTCTTTCTAGACCTTCTTTAACCCTTTAGACATTCTTGACCTGACCTGCCTTACTGACCTGTTTGTGACCCAGCCCTCTAGCCCAGCCAGCTCAGACTCCCTGCCTGGATCACTTCCGCTCACCGGTTGATCACCTTTGCAATCAGGATCCTATTAAGCAGGAAACACTCCCGACTTGTCCTTGCTCTGTATATCCCATGTTCTCTGCTATTTAGGGCCCCTTGCCAAGATTTATCCACAGAAATCAGGGGTGGCACATTCCTCCCTGACACATGTGAGTCCTACCTCTGTTTGTGCCATCTCTGGCATTCTCACAATGGAAGGAGAACACTCAGCAACCAAAAAAATCAAATCACAAAGAAACACATTCAGGATCAATGGAAAACCATGACTAGAAAAGCAAAAGAAGCCATTCTGGGGGAGGCATGCGTGCTTCTTGCATGCAAAGATTGCCCCTCCGCAATTTAAACCAGGCATTCAAGTGGGAATCCTGACCCATCTCATGGCAGACAGGGTTGTACTACTGTGTGGGGAGCTGCTGGCATTTGGTGATAATAAAGCTGTCTTGCTGTGCAGGAGGAAGAGGCAGGCTGAGCCCAGGAGCGAGGAGCCCCACAAGCAGGAGGAAAGTGCTGGAGATCATGGTGGGATCCCGCAGGGTTGTCTGAGCCCAGCAGCCGGGGCAGGTTATAGAGAGTTCCAGGATGAGTTTGGGGTGGGGGTTGGCCAGAAATTCCCTACGTGGCGCCACCCAGGCAGGGCTGACAAGACATTGCCAAAAGCATCCTGGTGGTTGTGTTGGTTTGTGCTGTCAAAATGCTGAATGAGGCCACTTAGTGAGGTGGGAAGCCCAACATGACACATGCCTTTCTTTCGTTGGCACTGGCCTTCCCTGTAAAGAACACCCACAAACTGCTGCTCAAGGACACCTTGATAATATTCAGCTTTTATGAGGCACAAACCAAAGATCCCAAATGAAACACACTCTGCTCAGTGACGAAACCTGACCTCAGGCCCCAGGATTGGTGTAGGACCTTGCTCCTTACCTGCCTTCCTGGAAATTCACAGATATGCTAGAACAGGTCCAGGTGTGCGGAGGGGTCTGGCCTTGGCTGGGGGGTCCTCACTAACTGCATCAATTCCTGCTCAGGTACTGCGTGAGAAAACTGGAACCCTTTGACGGCATCTGAGGCAGGTTGAGCTAAGTCAAAGGTTTTGCAATCAGGGGACATACCATGTCTGTCATTTCAGGTACACAAAAACCCATGTCAGGTCCATATTCACTCCAAGTTGGATAGGTTTGGGCCCTTCAAGTGTCATATTATTAATTTGCAAGCTGCGGAGTCATTCAGAGAAGGCTCTTCTGCAGAGGAAAGGTTCACCCCTCCTGGTCCAGACCAAAGGTCTGTGAAGGGCAAATGCCTGCTCCAAATGCGTCAACCCAGATCTCACTTGTGCTGAGTGGTGTCACATCAGACATCCTATATTTGTCCCATGACCGAATGCTCCTCCTTCATCTCAATGGCGTAGCTGGAGGGAGTGCAAAGCACTATGTTTTGCAGGATGCAAGGGGTGTACGTCTCTGTTTTGCTCCCCACATGGAATGGCTCCAAAGGGGAGTGGGAGGGGCCCCTTGCACACTGCGGTGTGGCTCCCTTCAAAACTTAGGGCTTAGCACCCCCTCTAGCTATGCCACTACTCCACCTGTCCCCCTGAGGAGAAAGAGAAATGGTGCACTGCATCCTAGATGGTTTTTGTCCATTTTATAGTCATGGTTTTAATTGATCCAGAATATTTTTTTCTCTTTTTGTTGCTAAGGGTTCAGAGTGTCTGTATGGCCATAAGAGTGACAAATAAATCTGCTAACTAAAGAAAGGGACAACACACATGGATATTCCTGGTTCCCTGTGGGGGTGTTACTTAAAAAAGAATGGCACACCTCACTCCCATTTGTATGGCATCTTCCCATCGGGCCAGAGATTTTATTATCCTGTTCTCATAAGACATACGTGGATTGATGGGAAGCAGCCAGAATAATACCTTCCAAGCTGCAATGTCCTTTCTTTCCCATCATGTCTTGTGACTTTACAGACATGACAAACAAGTGATTTCATTATTGCTTATGTTTACAAGATAATCTTTGCACCTTTCCCGCACTCCCTGGGACAGAATGTGCAGGAAATTGATTCACGGTGCCTGGAGCTGGGTTTGCCACATCACACCCTGTGTGCACAGCTGCGTCAGAGCTGGACAGCTGAATGGGATTTGGCCCTCCGTCTCTTTCTTCAGGGATTTTCTGCAATATGCTGCTTTGTAGTCCAGTCTTAGATCTCCGTTCCAACAGAGTTGTGTAATTCACTCACAGCCCAGTTCTGAGCTACTCGGCACGCAGTGGTGTCAAAAATGGCTGCTGCAGCATCCTAAGCATGCCGGGCAGCTTCCAGTGGCTTCTTGGGGGACGGGAAGAAGCCCCGCAATGGGGCTACTCAATTCTGTGGCAGCTCTTTAGTCGCCACAGAATCAAGGAGTCCTGTGTTGGGCTGCGCAACCCAACAAGGGGCTCGTGCTGGGCTAGCTCTGGTGCTGGGCCCACAGTAAGTCTCGCAAATGTGCCTTATGGCATGTTTGCAACTGTGCATGCCAGCGATGAGCTGGCGCACAAGGCTCAAGATTGGGCCCTCACTCCCCCAGACCAGCTCTTGAGTCTTCAGCAACACAATAGCCTCGCCTTTCTCCTCATTTCATGCCAGCCCCTAGTTGTGTCAGGAGCCTGTGCACTTGGTCCCCACACCCATCGTCAACTTCACATAACATGGGCACAGGGATTTGTCTTCCTGCCCATCACATGGGAGGTGTTCTTTGCCACTAACTGCAAGGCAAGCCTGTGTTTTGCATTTGCTGCATTCCCTGGAAGTCCTTGGAGGAGACTTGGCCCAGCCTAGCTCTGCTGGGAGACAGATTTTCACACATCAGGGGCTGTCACAGCCTCCCCACCGGAGTCCTTGGAAAAGCGCCGCCACTGTAGGAGGAGCCCGAGAACTCAGCGCACATGGGTTGAGAGTGCTTGGGCTTCTCCCACAGTGGGCTCAGCCTCACCCGTCTCCCCACCCACCACACGTTCCTGCTCCGCACTGCAGTCCCTGTCAAAGTTACAGGGAACGTGGACAGAGGGATAGAGTTGCAGCCTTCAAGCAGGTCCATGAGAGACCCGAGTGGAAGATCCTTGGAAACAGAAGGCACAGAGGCAGCCCTGGGATGTAGTGGGACAGGCTGATCTGGAGAAGAGGGGCCTGGTGTGCCCCTGCCCCTGGGAAGCCCTCGAGTGCTCTCACAGCACAGAGGCCTGTTCAAGATGGTGCATCACCACTCTGCGAACCAGTTCCTGTGCCTGAGTCTCAGTCCCAGGAGAGCACAACATTCCCTTCATACGTGCTCTAGTCAGCCTTCTGCTGTTACTAGCCTGGTGTTTGAGTGGATTCTGGAACATTCCCCCAACCCAGTGCCAGCACACAGGCTGGTCAGCTTGGAGGGCTGTCAGCACATGCCTTTAATCCAGGCTCCTTCACAGTCTATGAGATGAGTCTGGAGACCTCCAACACTCGTCTAGCCTAGACGCCTTTAAAAGGGGATTGGACAAGTTTCTGGAGGAAAAATCAATTACGGGGTACAAGCCATGATGTGTATGCGCAACCTCCTGATTTTAGAAATGGGTTAAGTCAGAATGCCAGATGTAGGGGAGGGCACCAGGATGAGGTCTCTTGTTATCTGGTGTGCTCCCTGGGGCATTTGGTGGGCCGCTGTGAGATACAGGAAGCTGGACTAGATGGGCCTATGGCCTGATCCAGTGGGGCTGTTCTTATGTTCTTATGTTCTTATTTGCGTGCTTCTTGCATGCAAAGATTGCCCCTCCGCAATTTCAACCAGGCATTCAAGTGGGAATCCTGACCCATCTCATGGCAGACAGGGTTGTACTACTGCGTGGGGAGCTGCTGGCATTTGGTGATAAAAAAGCTAACTTGCTGTGCAGGAGGAAGAGGCAGGCTGAGCCCAGGAGAAAAGAGCCCCACAAGCAGGAGGAAAGTGCGGGAGATCATGGTGGGATCCCGCAGGGTTGTCTGAGCCCAGCAGCCAGGGCAGGTTGTATAGCGTGGCCAGAAAGTTTGGGGTGGGGATTGACCAGCAATTATTTACGTGGTGCCACCCAGACAGTCTTGGCAAGATGATACCAAAAGCAACCTGGACCTCTGGTTGGTTTGTGCAATCAAAACACTTCAGGCTACAGAGTCAGAAGTGAAGCCCAGCAGGACACGGCCCCTTCCTTGCGTTGGCACTGGCCTTCCCTGTGAAGAACACCCATCACCCGATTGGCCAGAACTTACATTAACTAGAGGGCCAATTGGATGGTAGGATTTCGATCCTGCATAACCTGCATACATAACACAAATAATACGCAGTTGGCCCTAAGAGGGAAAATGAATCTGAACCTGAGGCCCACAGGAAGGCTGGAGAGCTGCACTCACCTCTATCTTGCTGTGCAGGAGGAAGAGGCAGGCTGAGCCCAGGAGCGAAGAGCCCCACAAGCAGGAGGAAAGTGCTGGATGGCCTGGTTGGATCCCGCAGGGTACTGTGAGTCCAGCAGCCGGGGCAGCTTATAGAGTGTTCCAGGATGAGTTTGGGGTGGGGGTCGGCCAGAAATTGCCGACGTGGCGCCACCCAGACAGGGCTGACAAGACATTGCCAAAAGCATCCTGGTGGTCTTGTTGGTTTGTGCCGTTAAAATGCTGAATGAGGCCACTTAGTGAGGTGGGAAGCCCAACATGACACGTGCCTTTCTTTCGTTGGCACTGGCCTTCCCTGTAAAGAACACCCACAAACTGCTGCTCAAGGACACCTTGATAATATTCAGCTTTTATGAGGCACAAAGCGAGTTCTGGCAATGAATTTACATTACTGCAGCAGGCTACCCTTGCGCACACTTAAATCCAGGTGAACAGAGAAAGCTGCAGGTTTTTTTTTATTTCTCTGTACCAAAAAGTGTTGGTGTTTGTCCTAAGTAAATCAAGCAAAACGAGATAGGTTGAATTTCAGAAACAGACTTATTACTCAGAGTAGCATCATCAAGTGTACAGAGCTTTTCATTCCTTTTCAGCTATGATCCATGACTGATTGATGGTTATTCAGTTTATAAATGCTGTTGTATCTATAATATTTTAAATATTTTAATATTTTAAAACTCTTTCTTAAAACATAATCTAGTTTTGTACCTCTTTTATTGTTCTTATTTGAGTATTTAATGCATGAATTATTAAACTACCTCTCGGTATATCTTTTGGTATACTTAAAATGGTCATTAGGACATAGAACCTGTTGTTAATTTACTTGAATCCCACCACTGAGAATAATAACTTCCAAGCTGCAATGTCCTTTCGTTCCCATCACGGCTTGTGACTTTACAGACATGACAAACAAGTGACTTCATTATTGCTTATGTGAACAAGATGATCTTTGCACCTTTCCCGCACTCCCTGGGACAGAACATTCAGGAACCTGACAATTAATTGATTCACGGTGCCTGGAGCCAGGGTTTGCCACATCTTTCTGGTGCCCAAACAAGCGTTCCCTTACCTTGAGGAGGTCTCCATGCCTGCCCCTTCAACTGCAGGACGCAACTCACACCCTGTTTGCACAGCTGCGTCAGAGCTGGACAGCTGAATGGGATTGGGCCCTCCGTCTCTTTCTTCAGGGATTTTCTGCAATATGCTGCTTTGTAGTCCAGTCTTAGATCTCCGTTCCAACAGAGTTATGTAATTCACTCACAGCCCAGTTCTGAGCTACTCAGCACACAGGTGGTGCCAAAAATGGCTGCTGCAGCATCCTAAGCATGCCGGGCAGCTTCCAGTGGCTTCTTGGGGGATGGGAAGAAGCCCCGCAATGGGGCTACTCAATTCTGTGGCAGCTCTTTAGTCGCCACAGAATCAAGGAGTCCTGTGTTGGGCTGCGCAACCCAACAAGGGGCTCGTGCTGGGCTAGCTCTGGTGCTGGGCCCACAGTAAGTCTCGCAAATGTGCCTGATGGCATGTTTGCAACAGTGCATGCCAGCGATGAGCTGGTGCACAAGGCTCAAGATTGGGCCCTCACTCCCCCAGACCAGCTCTTGAGTCTTCAGCAACACAATAGCCTCGCCTTTCTCCTCATTTCATGCCAGCCCCTAGTTGTGTCAGGAGCCTGTGCACTTGGTCCCCACACCCATCGTCCACTTCACATAACATGGGCACAGGGATTTGTCTTCCTGCCCACCCCATGAGAGGTGTTCTTTGCCACTAACTGCAAGGCAAGCCTGTGTTTTGCATTTGCTGCATTCCCTGGAAGTCCTTGGAGGAGACTTGGCCCAGTCTAGCTCTGCTGGGAGGCAGATTTGCACACAATCAGGGGCTGTCACAGCCTCCCCACCGGAGTCCTTGGAAAAGCGCCGCCACTGTAGGAGGAGCCCGAGAACTCAGCGCACATGGGTTGAGAGTGTTTGGGCTTCTCCCACAGTGGGCTCAGCCTCACCCGTCTCCCCACCCACCACACGTTCCTGCTCCGCACTGCAGTCCCTGTCAAAGTTACAGGGAACGTGGACAGAGGGATAGAGTTGCAGCCTTCAAGCAGGTCCATGAGAGACCCGAGTGGAAGATCCTTGGGAACAGAAGGCACAGAGGCAGCCCTGGGATGTAGTGGGACAGGCTGAGCCAGAGAAGAGGGGCCTGGTGTGCCCCTGCCCCTGGGAAGCCCACAGCACAGAGGCCTGTTCAAGATGGTGCATCACCACTCTGCAAACCCATTCCTGTGCCTGAGTCTCAGTCCCAGGAGAGCACAACATTCCCTTCATACGTGCTCTAGTCAGCCTTCCACTATTACTAGCCTGGTGCTTGAGTGGATTCTGGAACATTCTCCAACCCAGTGCCAGCACACAGGCTGGTCAGCTTGGAGGGCTGTCAGCACTTGCCTTTAATCCAGGCTCCTCCACAGTCTATGAGATGAGTCTGGAGACCTCCAACACTCACTGCTGCAGACCTGCGTCATGCAGGGAGCACCCAACAAACTTTTCCAAGGAAGGGACGGTGTCATGCTGGGCTTTGCTCCTGACTATGTGGACTCAAGGATCTTGGCTGTGCAGCTAGATTGCCACGATGCTTTGGCATTGTCTTGCCCGGCTGGCATCATATAGTGGCATGTTGGCCAGTCCCCACCCCAAACACTCCTGCAACACTATATAACCTGCCACAATGGAGTCCACTCCCATAATCCCCCCCTTTTTTTGTTTTTATAGTCAAGGTTTTAATTGATCCAGAATATTTTTCTCTTGTTGTTCGTGAGGGTTCAGAGTGTCTCTATGGCCATAAGGGTGATATACAAATCTGCTAACTAAAGAAAGGGACAACACACATGGATATTCCTGGTTCCCTGTGGGGGTGTTACTTAAAAAAGAATGGCACACCTCACTCCCATTTTTATGGCATCTTCCCATCGGGGCCAGAGATTTTATTATCCTGTTCTCATAAGACATACGTGGATTGGTGGGAAGCAGCCAGACGAGTAACTTCCAAGCTGCAATCTCCTTTCTTTCCCATCATGTCTTGTGACTTTACAGACATGACAAACAAGCTATTTAATATTTGCTTATGTGAACAAGATCGGCTTTGAAGCAGTGGATGCACCTTTCCCACACTCCCTGGGACAGAACATTCAGGAACCTGCCAATTAATTGATTCACTGTGCCTGGAGTTTGGGTTTCCCACATCTTTCTGGTGCCCAAACAAGCGTTCCCTTACCTTGAGGAGGTCTCCGTGATTGCCCCTCCAACTTCAGGACGCAACTCACACCGTTTGCACAGCTGTGTCAGAGCTGGAAAGCTGAATGGGATTGGGCCCTCTGTCTCTTTCTTAAGGAATTTTCTGCAATATGCTGGTTTGTTATCCAGTCTTAGATCTTCCAACAGTCTTCCAACAGAGTTGTGTAACTCACTCACTGCCCAATTGTGAGCTACTCGGCGCGCAGGGCTTCTAAGGTGCCAAAAAATGGCTGCTGCAGCATCCTAGTGACTCCTTGGGGGAAGTAGCTCCACAATGGGACTGCTCAATTCTGTGGTGGCTCTTTGTCCAGCTCTTTAGCGAGCACAGAATAAAAAAAGTTCTGTGTCGGGCCACGCAACCCAACAAAGAGCTTGCTCTTGACTAGCTCCGGTGCTAGGCCCACGGTAAGTCTTGCCCATGTGCCTTATGGCAAGTTTGCAGCAGTGCATGCCAGCAGTGAGCCGACACACAAGGCTCAAGATTGGGCCCTCATTCCCCCAAACCAGCTCTTGAGTCTGGACCCACTTTTTAGAATGAGAATCTGTCAGGGCCCACTGGAAGTGATGTCATGACCAGAAGTGACCAGAAGTCACATCGTCAAGCAGGAAAATTTTTCACAATCCCAGGTTGCAGGGGATGGACAGAGTGGATAGAGAGATGCTCTTTACACTCCCACATAACACCAGAACCAGGGGACATCTGCTAAAATTGAGTGTTGGGAGAGTTAGGACAGACAAAAGAAAATATTTCTTTATTCAGTCTGGTTGGTCTGTGGAACTCCTTGCCTCAGGATGTGGTGATGGCATCTGTCCTGGATGCCTTTAACAGGGGATTGGACAAGTTTCCGGAGGAAAAATCCATTATGGGTTACAAGCTATGATGTGTATATGCAACCTCCTGATTTTAGAAATGGGTTATGTCAGAATGCCAGATGCAGGGGAGGGCACCAGAATGAGGTCTCTTGTTATCCGGTCTTCTCCTTGGGGCATTAGGTGGGCTGCTGTGAGATATAGGAAGCTGGATTAGATGGACCTATGGCCTGATCCAGTGGGGCTGTTCTTATGTACCCACACTTACCCAGGAGTAAGTCCCTTTGACTATCATTGTTAAAGAACATACATAGTAGCTTGTTAAAAGTACAGGTCTGTCACATTTTCCCAAATGCAGTCAAATGCCATGGTAGTATTAAATCTATTATGTTAAAATAAAATATTGAAATGAATGGGGACCAACCTGAAATTGGCTCGTGACCCACCTAGTTGCTCCTGACCCACAGTTTGAGAAACACTGGCCTAGCCTTTCTCCTCATTTCATGCCAGCCCCTAGTTGTGTCTTGAGCTAGTGTACTTGGTCCCTGCACCCAGATTTTAATTTCACATAACACGGGCACAAGGATTATCTTCCTGCCCACCCCATGTGAGATGTTCTTTGGCTGCAATCCTAACCTCACTTTCCTGGGAGTAAGTCCCATTGAACAAAATGGAACCTACTTCTGAGTAGACCTGGTTCGGATTGTGCCCTTTGTCACTAACTGCAAGGCAAACCTGCGTTTCGCCTTTGCTGCTTTCACTGGAAGTCCTTGGAGGGGTCTGGGCTTGTCAGCAGGACTGGCATGGGATCCGGCTCAGCCTCTCCTGAAACTCCACATTCTCCATTTGGCCATGAAGAGAATATAGAGGTGGCAGAGAAAAGACTGCCTCCGGGCACAGCAGTTCGACATCCCTGCATATTACTTGCCAGCTTTTTCCTGCTTGATTGTCAAAGAAGGTCTCTCCATGAAGTTCACCCAAAGGACCGTGGAGAAATCCCAGGGTCAAAAATGAAGAGCATCCTCACCCAGCATTGCCCCAGTATTGTCTCTAGCATGATCACATGCATGTGTGGTCTGGCTGAATAAATGAGAGCCCACTCACAGATATCTCTTGGGGTGATCTGTTTTGGGAGAACCAGTGATTTGTGTGGGGTGGGTGGGTGGGAACTGGAATGAAGGGGGAGTGTCCATGTCTCAGAAACCGGTATCAGGACCTGGTTGCCATTGGGGAAAATTCATTCAGAAGTATCCCATGTTCTTCATCCCACTCTTTGGTCAAAATCCTCAGTGTTGCATATGTGGGGTTGCTCCATGGTATCTTCACATCAACCCAATGAAGGAAGGGGGTCAGAAAACTACACCCAGGACACCCACTGAGCTTCATGGTTATGTTGTAGTTTGAACCCAAATCAAACACACGCAGGCCAAGGCCAACAATCTATCGCCCATTTCACACTGGCTTCTCTGCACATGCTCAGATGAGCTCTCTTCTCATTGTACAGAACAGAATTCAGAACAAAAGGGACATCTGTGTCATTAATAGATCTTTGCATTTACTTAGCAAGTTTTCAGTGTGCAAAGCCATTTAGATCTATTGTTGGACTTGGTGCAACTTCGTCTGCTGTCCAGAGGGGGCAGTAAGTAAGCGAGAGTAAGCCACAGGGTTGCATTTACTTGCGAGTAAGCAAATGAGCCTTGACCAGGAGCAAAGGGAAATGCAAGGCTAGCTGCATGGTCCCAGTCTGATGAAAGTGGAGCTCAACAAATGCTCCAGAAGGCAGCCCCCCCCCAAGAATAAAGCAGAGGCTTCGCTGGCAAGGTCCATTTTCATTTGTTTTCAGACTTGCAGAGCCAAGTAGTTGCTGACAGTGCTGTGCTTGAAAGAGAAGAATTTGTTCACTTTTTTTTTTCCAGAGTGAAACAAGCTGCTGGTGCTGCCAACTTGTTTCGTTTGGTAAGAAAGTGAATCAGCGCCAGTCTCACTGCCGTCCCCCCCCTTTTAAAGGGGCAGCCCTCAGATCAGCGCAGAATCGAAGCCACTATCAGCGCTGTTCCGGATCTTGTCGACCTGAGGGTAGGCCCCCTTCTTCCCCTTTAAAAAAGGGGAAAGAAGGGGGAGGCAGGCAGATCTGTGCTCAAAACAGAAGCAATTGAGGTGATGTGATGATGTCACCACAATTCCTTCCAGTCATGGGGTGGCGTTTTTATGGGCCACCACTGTGCTGCAGACCTGTGATTTCCAATATTTTTCTTTTCATGGCACACGGACCTCTCTGGTCTTTGCCTCTTGGGATGCCACTTCTGAGAGACTCTTCTGGGTCCAATGGCTGTTTCTAGGGCAATTGTTTGTGTGAACAAACTGTCTGTCCCAGTTGCGGATCTACCATTGAGTCCAATGGGGCAAATGCCCCAGGAGCAAACCTCTAGGACCCCATGCGAGCCTCTCTGAGGTTTCCCAGAAGCAGAGTTGATAGCCCCGGGTTGCGTGAGGCTCTGTGAGCCTCAGGTGAGTGGGGGGGATGGATTTTCGCACAGGGGGGTGGCAACAGTTCAAGGGGAGGGGCCATCGCAGGCTTTTGTGTATACAGATGGCCAGGGGTCCAGAGCCTCGGGATTTCGGGTCTCCAGCTCAGAACCCTGGCCCAATTCAAGGCTGTATTCGACAACATAAAATATATAAGATGATCTGGTCATCTTGAGCCTCCAGAGAATTCACAGGATGTTCTGGTCTGTTTGAGTCTTGGGGGAAGGGCAAAGAACATTAAGCAACGAAGAAGGCCAAATGACGGCAAACAAAAGCCAATCTAGAACACATATGCAAGCAGAACGCAAGCTGAGCCTGCTGGAACTTGCTGACGGTGAACTGCTGGCACCCAGTTTGTGCCAATCTGCCTCTCTCCTCCCCCTCCCATCCATCCTGTTTTCCTCGTCTCCACTGCCATGTCCCTCTTATGTTTCCTCCCCTCCCTACTCCTCCCCTCCCCCTCCCCTTGCACCGCCCCTCCTTCCTCCAGCAAGCTCAAAGAGTACATGTTCCAAGTAAAAGCCTGAAGTCTTTGCTCATTTCAGTGAGAAGTGAGCCTCACTTGCAGACGAAATACAATGGGATCTGATTGAACCCCTGCCAGGGTTTCAGTGCCTCTCTGAGAATCCAAGTGGTGTGAGTCCTGCAGAAACATCTGCCCAGGGCGTGGGGCTGGGGAAGTCCACTGCAGGTCTGTCCCTCTTCCCCACCACAGCAGAGAAAGCAACAAGTTCTTGCTAAGACAGTCGCCCCAGAAACAGAGCCACAGAACCCAGATGAGTTTTTCAGCATTTTTTCAACTGTTGTGCTCCAAACTTCTGTGTCACCCCTGCATATTTTCTTGGCACACCAATGTGCCACACACACCAGTGGGAAATTGCTGCTGTAGAAGAATGTTGCCAGAGGGAGTGAGGCTTGCCAGCAAAATTCAGGTGCAAAATTCTCTCTAATGCAAATCAATTTAAAAAACCAATTCCTTTTGCTCTGTGCTTTCAAAACAGCCTTGCTGCCCTTTGGGATGTTTCAGACAGAGTCATTAGGCAAACAATCCATCAGTCAGTCTCTCTCCAGGGGAGCAAGCGACCCCTCCCTTCATCCAGAACAAAGTGATTATCTTTCTTTCTGGTGCTCAGGGGGAATGGAGAGGTTCCTTGGAGTGAAGCTAAGTACCCAGAGAGAGAATGATGGATGGATTGTCAGCCATTTGCCCTCTCTCGAATTAACAAGGCCATTGTCATGGTCTGGAAAGTATCAACAAAGGCTGGAGGGAGTTCCACAAGGACTGCAGGTCCACAAGAGTCTGAAACTGAGGTGCAGTAAAGACAGAACCGTTTTTGTTCCATGGTGAATCGGAAAAGAGCACTGCTGGTGCTCAATTCCCCCAACACTTCTGTCTTCTCTAAGTGACCCATGCACTGAAGACGCTTCTTCTCTTATCAAATCACAGTGGCATCACTGGGTTTATTTCTTCCAGTGCGGGAAGCACCCCCATGATGGACCTCCTCCCATGCAGTGGGGTAACACCCTGGGCAGTGGGTGTGGTGGTGTCCCATTCCCCCACCCCACTGGTGTGTTTTTTTTGGCTATAACTTCTCATAGAACAGAAATTTTGATGTGGTTTGTGCAATTTGCATTCTGCATTCTGCATGAAATTACGCATTGAATGATGCATAACATGATGGTCTTATTCCCACTCTGCTCAGTGATGGTGCTTCTTCCTGGCAAGGGAAAGGGCAGCAGCATTCTGAGCGCATCTACTCCGAAGTAAGTCCCACAGGGTTCACAGAGCCTTACTCCCAGGTACGTCAGTGTGTCTAGCATGGGCACCTCAGAAACAAAGGCTGCCGCCCTCTGCTACACACTCAGCTGCTGGGACTGGGGCTGACTTCCGAGGAGGCTTGCAGGGCACTGCCTGGCTCTGTCCCTGTGTGCTCAGCCCCTCCCCAAAGCGACCCCCAGACACTGGAGGGAAAGCCACACACCAGCAGTTCAGGCTGCTCTCATTCATTTCCCTGCAGGATGCAGACCAAACCTGCACAGGTGAGAGTCTTTCCTCATCCTCTGCCACTCCCTGGTGGACACCAAGCGAACTGCAGCACTTTCAAGTCCAGCCAAATTAATTCTCATTTAACAGCAACACCAGCTGCAGTCCTTGACTCAGTTGCAGTCTGGGGCCATGAGTCCCTTCTACTCACACTTTTCTACTTCCTAAGGCAGTGTTTCTCAAAGTGTGGGTCATGACCCACTAGATGGGTCACGAGCCAAATTCAAGTGGGTCCCCGTTTATATTTTTAATATATTAGACGATGCTACCATGGTATGTGACTGCATTTGGGGAAACGTTACAGGTCTGTACTTTTAACAAGCTACTAGGTATATTCTTTTAACAATCAGTCAATGGGACTGTCTGTCTGAAACCTTTATTGGCATATCAACACAACACAATTAAGACATACTTTACAATTGTCGAAACAACTTGCATACCGACCCAACAACTTAAAAACAAGATAACAGAATTATTTAAATTCTGACAACGTTATTTTAAGAATCTCAGATAAATAACCAGCAACAGCTGCGGTTAAAGAGTCACAAACATCACTCATGAACCTAGAGAGGGTAATATCAGAAGGGGTTAGGTCAGGAGAAATCCAAGAATTTAAATAATGATTACGAATGTCAAGATGACCTGGACAAAAAAAGTGTATATAAAACAAAAAATCAGGTGACTCATGTCAAAAGAGACAGAGCCTTTTCTCCCGTGGAATGTTAAAAAAAGGCCAGAATGAACTGCCGAGGGGAAGATGTTAAAACGAGCTAACATAAAGGCTCGCCTATGTAACGGGTTGATTAATGTATAAAAATAATTTGATACATGATTAAAGGATGGGGCCAAGCCAAAAGAAAGAGGGGAACAAATAGGGTTAAGATTAATACTTAAATAATTAAATTCAAATGCTAAAAGCTTGTCTTTTATCAATTAATATGCTCTTGTAAGACTCAAATCTGCCAAGGATTCTAAAGAGAGATCAAGAGAAACAAGTTTATTTTCTATCAACCGAAACCAAGGAGAAGAATAAGAATCGCTTAACAAATCATATAAAAAAGAACCTGAATGAGAATTTAAAAACAATTTAAGCCAATATTTAAAGGTGAGTAACCAGGCTGTAGTTGATGGTAAATGAATACCTAATTCTAGGATAATTGTGGATACCCGAATTAAATTTGGGATCCCTAGAATTCTGCGAAATAAAGATGTTGCAATCTGGTCAATATCCTTGTTAATTGCTTTAATCCAAATTGGAACACCATAAAACAAATGGGAAAGAATTTTGGACTGAAAGATCTGGATAGCAGCTGGAACATATTGATTACCTTCATTGTAAAAAAATTTTAATATTGCTTTAAGTTGAGGGGAAAGAGACGAAATGATAGCTTTCTTATGAAGAGACCAAGAAAGTTTGTAATGAAAAATAAGACCTAAATATTTATACGACTGGACTTGTTTATATATGTTTGGACCTATCGTCCATGTTATAGGGGACCAAGAACGGGAAAACACCATAATTTGAGTTTTGTTCGAATTAATTGTTAGGTCATTTAGTTTACAGTACTCCTGAAATGTAGCCAAGATGCAGCGAAGTCCCGATTTAGTTAAGGATAATAGTACTGCATCATCTGCATATAAAAGAGTAAAGACAGGGACCCCATTTAAAACCGGAGTAGAATAAATAGAAGAAGAAAGAAAAGAAGGTAAAACGGATAAAAATAAATTAAATAATAAAGGAGCAAGAATACAACCCTGGTGAACACCATTGTGAATAGGGAATCTGTCAGAGAGAGTATTAGAATTTGGAATTCGAACCTGACAAAAATTTTGGGAATGTAAGTGGCGTAACAAAAATAATAAGCGCAGATCTATTCCCCATTTGAGTAGTTTGGACTATAAAAGGTCTCGGTTCACAGAATCAAAAGCACCTTGGAGATCAACAAAGGCAACAAAAAGGTTAGCTTTATTATAAATGAAATACTTCTCAGCTAAATGAGTCAATGTAAAAATATGGTCAAGGGTAGAAGCTCCTGCCCGAAAACCAATCTGTTCCTTTCCAGGGAGGTTTTTAGAGGTTGCCCAGGAAGAGAGTTTTGTTAAAATGTACTTTGAATACAATTTCCCAATATTAGATAATAAACTTATTGGGCGAAAATTTGAAGGTAATGAAGGATCACCTTTTTTATAAACTGGAATAAGGATGGATGACAACCAGGCATGGGGAAAACGACCGGTGGAATTAACCAAAGTAAAAAAAGATGCAAGTGGTTCAGCCCACCATTTGGGATTATTAGTCAAAGTCTCATTCAAAATGTTATCGGGCCCAGAAGCTTTACCAGGTTTTAAAGAAAGAATTAACTCATGCATTTCAATCAGTCAATGGGACTTACTCCTGGGTAAGTGTGGGTAGGATTGCAGCCTAAGATTGTGAAAAATTTCCTGCTTGATGATGCCGCTTCCAGTCATGACATCACTTCAGGTGGGTCCTGACAGATTCTCCTTCTAAAAAGTGGGTCCCGGTGGACATGCAGCTCCAGGCTGAACTTGTCCAGAGACTCTCAAGAAACCTGCCAACCCTCAAGAAGGGTTGGCAGCAGATGTGTCTTGAACTGAACCCCCAAGTCCCTCATAGCTTCATGTTCCTGGCTTCCAGGTGCTCATCTGTCCCCCACCAGCTACCCCAAGGGAAGGGATGTCCTGTGTGATATGAACCTCCTCCCTTGGAATGGTACTGAGGGCTCAGGGGCCACCAGAGCAGATGTTAATACTCACCAGCTTGAGATGTTGTAAGGTGTAGATCATGTTAATAGGCTTTGCACATTGAAAACTGGCTACAGAAATGCAAAGATTTATTAATGTCACGCATGTCTCTTTTGTTCTGAATTCTGCTCTGTACAGTGAGAAGAGAGCTCATCTGAGCATGTGCAGAGAAGCCAGTGTGAAATGGGGGACAGAATGTTGGGCTTAACTCCTGTGTGTATGAGCTGAGTTCAAACGACAACATAGCAATGAAGCTCAGTGGGTGTACTGTCCCTTCTCTGGGTTGATAATGGGGCAATCCCACATATGCAACTGTGATGTCATTGACCAAAAAAAAGTGGGATGAAGAAGGTGGGATTCATGTGTCTACTCAGACACATGAGAGCAACCTGAGAACAACCTTGTCCTGAAGCCAGATTCTGAGACATGGACACTTCCATCTCCTTTCTTCATTCCACTTCCACTCACCTCCCACAAATCAATGGTGCACCCAAAACAGGTCACCCCTGGAGATATCTGTGAGTGGGCTCTATTGATTCAGCCATAGGCCACACAGGCATGTGATAATGCTAGAGACAGTTCTGGGGCAGTGCTGGTTGAGGATGGTCTTCATTCCTGATCATGGGATTTCTCCCCGATTTTCTGGGTGAACTTCATGGGGATGCCTTCATAGACCATTGTGCAGGAAATTTCATTCCCCGGGTTCCGCTCATATGGAGGGATGTTCAACTAGCTGTAGATCTAAGAAAAACTATCACGCTTTTTCTCTGTAATTTGGGAGCCAATGTGGTGAGTCCCCAAGTTCTCATGAAAGGGTGGCAACTGATGTCAGTGCTTCTGAGGGGTTGTACAGGAAGGCAGGGCTTAGTACTGGAATCTCCACACAAGATTAGGGACAGAACATTTCTCTTGCATTCCCCATTGGGTGGATTGGTTCCATGGAGGCTGCAGGAAGATTTCCCAGAGTCCTCCTGTGTTCTGCTTTCCCCTCTCTAAGGTTGGCAGATGCACTTGCAGATGTAAGAACATAAGAACAGCCCCACTGCATCAGGCCATAGGCCCATCTAGTCCAGCTTCCAGTATCTCACAGCGGACCACCAAATGCCCAGGGAGCACACCAGATAACAAGAGACCTGCATCCTGGTGCCCTCCCTTGCATCTGGCAATCTGACATAGCCCATTTCTAAAATGGTCAATCCCCACCCCAAACTTTCTGGCCATGCTATATAACCTGCCTGGCTGCTGGGCTCAGACAACCCTGCGGGATCCCACCATGATCTCCAGCACTTTCCTCCTGCTTGTGGGGCTCCTCGCTCCTGGACTCAGCCTGCCTCTTCTTCCTGGCCAGCAACATACAGGTGAGTGCAGTTCTCCAGCCACCCTGCAGGTCTTAGTTTCAGATCCTTTTCCCTCTTAGGGCCACCTGCATATTTATATTATGACAAATATGAAGGTGGGCAGGATGCAGGGGCTGTGACCTGGATTTTTTATCTCCAAATGCAGGCAGCTCCACACCTAGTAGTACACAGCCTGTCCACCCATGAGATGTGACAGAATTCCCTCCTACAATGCCTGGTTTTCTTCCCTGAGGAGAGGTTTCTGCATGCAAGAAGTTATGAGTCCCCTCCCCTCAAGGCTTCTCTTGCTTTTAGAGTCATTGTTTTAATGGAGCCTGAATTTTGTCTTTCATTTTGCCCATTTTTGGGGGGTTGCTGAGTGTTCTCCCGCAACTGTGAGAATTCCAGAGAGGGCACAAACAGAGGCAGAACTTGGAGGTGTCAGGGAAGAATGTGCCACCCCAGATTTCCTTGGACAATTCTGGGCAGGTGGCTTTTTCTCACAGTCAAGGGCTGTCAGAATGCCATTGTTTGGATACCCAAATTCAGATTAATTACTACCCTAGGGGAGTGGGGGACACGCACAAATTGGATTCCTCTGCATAATGTAGCTTGGCTCAGTTACTCGAGCCACGTGCTGTGGAAAGACTCCCTGATGGTGGAACACTGGCCTGGACAGTGGAAACAGAAGTTGGTGGGGTTGGAGGACTGCTGGGGAGAATGTCCTTTGCTGCTCTGGTTCTGATAAAAGAACAATGAACTTCACCAGGCACCTGTGGTGTGGTAGTGACAACATCTGACACCCAGGAGCACAACATTTTGAACACCACCACCCCCCCACCTCAGAAGGCCTTAGAAAGCCATTTTGAGTTTTCAGCAAAAACCAGAAGTGCTTTTTTTAAATGCTCTGTCTTGAGACCTTCTGATGGTTGGGAAGACAGCACACAGCCTTCCGAGCCTCACAAGGCTGCTTTTAGGCCTAAGGTCTGCCACTGGGGATGTGAAATGGCACCCCATCAAGGTGTTGTACTGAGGGCAATTGACACCCCCAGCCTCTCTTTAGCTACACCACTGACACCTGCTTGCTTCCATTAGTGATGGCTAGTGGATGAGGACTTCTTGCATTCCTTGACTCTGCTGTAAGAAAGAGTCCGTCAGAGTGTTCCATGGTAGCAGATTCTTTGGGTTACCCAACAGGGGCTGTTGCAGGTATGCTGTTTAATGGGGTCACTGCAAACAGGCAGGATGGATGAGCACATGGAGGGGCTGGAGGTGGTCAATTCATAGAGATACATTGAAGGCCATGACCCTGTAAGCAGAAAGAAAAAAGAGAAAGCGGATGGGTGAGTATGGGCCTGACGTGGCTTTTTGTATTCCTCAGGTGACAGCCGTGGTGTTGGATTTCCCTGGATTTCAACCCCTCTATCCAACTTCAACATGATCCAGTTCTCAACCAAATACTAGGGTGTTTCATGACTGCCGTTAACAAGACAGTGATTGTCCAGTGTTCATTAAAATGGGTGTCTCTGTGAATCTTCAGAAAGGCAGGTAAGGAGTGAAGGGGCTTTCTCTGCTCAGAAGCAGGGCTGGCCTTAGGAGCTGTGGGGCCCAAGTGGAAACTTTTTTGTTCAGCAGCCAGGCAATCCCCGGGATTCTCTGGAGCAAAGACCTGACAGTTAATCTGGCACAGAACAGATGCAAATTTCATATTGTCAACATACCAGGTAGAATTGTTAAGATGGAGGTTTCTGATGAATGTTTCCACCCTTGCCACCGGCTTCAAATGTCATTGGTTAGAGCAGGGGTGCACAAACCCTGGCCCTGGGGCCACTTGCAGCCCTCAAGGGCTCCCAATCCGACCTTCAGGAAGGCCCCAGTCTCCAATGAGCCTCTCCCCTTTGGGGACTTTCTGCAACCCACGCTAGCCTGATGCAACTGCTCTCAGTGTGATGGCCAACTGTTCATCCTCTCTCGTGAGCTGTGGGATGAGGGCTCCCTCCACTGCTTGATGTTTCACATCTGTGATGCAGCAGCAGCAAATGAAAGGCCGACCTTGCTTTGTCCAAGGCCTTTTATAGGCCTTGAACTATTGCAAGACCCTCATTCATTCATTCATTCATTCATTCATTCATTCATTCATATTAGTTCCATCTCTAATACATTCATTTATGTAAATTTATTCACATTTGAAATGTGAATCAATTCTTTTTTTCCTGGCCCCCAACACAGTGTCAGAGAGATGATGTGGCCCTCCGGCCAAAAAGTTTGGACAACCCTGGGTTGGGGGTATAGGAGGTCATTTCACACCCAGGGCCCATAAATGTTTAGCACCCCACATATACAGCAGAATTACGTTCAGTAATAGTCATGACATGAAATGAATGATAATAATGACCAGAAAATAACCACGGTGAACATTTCCCAGCAAGAAGGGGATAAAAGTCAGTGCCCTCCCCTGCACGTAGTACTCTGTGACATAGTGCCCCTTCATCTGGAGGTTCAATGCAGCCATCAGGGATTGACCTATAGTCTGTTCTCCACCATGAATGTTTATAATCCGTTTTTAAAGTCATCTAAGCCAGTGACCAACAACACCAAAACTTCCCACCTGTGGGGCCAAGTGGGGTTGAGGTCACCCCATCACCTTCATTCCTTCATTCATTTCGTTTCAAAGGCAGCAGAGATCCCAGAGCTCTGCTCCCCTCCACTCACCCCCTCCCGCACCATACCTGTGACCATTGTGAGGATCAACTGAGAGGCCGCCCCCCTCTGGCCATTATGTAGAACAGACACTGACTTTGTTAATTTTGAGACAGCGCATTTATTGTCCCTCCTTGCCAGCTCCTGTCCCAGTTCTCTGCCGCTCTCTGGTGGACAAATTCAGTACTGCAGCATTCCAATACATGCACCTCTTTCATTCTGTGGACTCCTCATCCCTTCCTTCTCCTACATACTACTGAATGTTCGCACCCATGCTCAACAGCTAATCCAGCCATGATTTTGGCACTATTAGCCTCCACTTTTGTGTTATCCACTTTTGTGTGCGGAGACAACCGAGGGCCCAGTCTTATTCCGTTTTCTAGTGCCGGTGCAGCCATGTCAATGGGTCGTGCACTGCATCTTGTGGTGGGGCAACAGTCACAGAGGCCTCCTTAAGGTATTAAGACTGCATTACAGCTGCACCAGTGCTGGAAAATTTGATTGGTTTGGGCCCTGAGCTGCAGTGGAGAACTAAAGGAAATGATGAAGGGCCATCGTCTGGCAGTTTCTACCTGAGCAAGCCGCTGCTGTTTCAGATGTGTGAACACACCCCAAGGATTGCACACTGGCCTGCTTTGCCATGACAGCTGTGAAAGTCCACATCTCAGCCTGAAAACATACACAGGTGGTGCCTCGGTATCCAATGAGTTGGTATCCACTGATTTGACTCAGATCTGATGCCGGAGTCCACCTTTAAATGCCTTGTAAGAGGGGGGGAGGGGAAAGCACCAAAATCCAATTCCCTACCTTTGTGCTGTTTAACTGCACCAGTTGCAAGCTTCTCAGGGTTACAAATAGCTATAAAGACACACTTCCAGGTTTCTTGCTCCTCCATACTCACCCCAGAATACATGAGTACACACTATTCTGCATTCAGCAACAAGATGGGCCGAATAATGGAATCTAATGGAATAAAATTATTCCATAAGGAGCAATGGAAGAGCAAGAAACCTGGAAGTGGGTCTTTAAAGCCCCAGGGAGCACACCAGATAACAAAAGACCTCATCCTAGTGCCCTCCCTTGCATTGGCATTCTGACATAGCCCATTTCTAAAATCAGGAGGTTGCACATGCACATCATGGCTTGTAACCCATAATGGACTTTTTCTCCAGAAATGTGTCCAATTCCCTTTTAAAGGCAACTAGGCCCAATGCCATCATCACATCTTGTGGCAAGGAGTTCCACAAACCAACTGCACGCCGAGTAAAGAAATATTTTATTTTCTCAGTCCTAACTCTCCCCACACACAATTTTAGTGGATGTCCCCTGGTTCTGGTGTTATGTGAGAGGGAAAAGAGCATCTCTCTATCCACTCTATCCTTCCCGTGCATAATTTTGTATGTCTCAATCATGTCCCCCCTCAGGCGCCTCTTTTCTAGGCTGAAGAGGCCCAAACGCCGTAGCCTTTCCTCATAAGGAAGGTGCCCCAGCCCAGTAATCATCTTAGTCGCTCCCTTTTGCACCTTTCCCACTATGTCCTTTTTGAGATGTGGCGACCAGAACTGGACACAATACTCCAGAACATAAGAACATAAGAACATAAGAGACTTAGAGATGGCAGAGAAATTAAATGAGTTCTTTGCATCTGTCTTCACGGCAGAAGACCTCGGGCAGATACCACTGCCCGAATGGCCCCTCCTGACCGAGGAGTTAAGTCAGATAGAGGTTAAAAGAGCAGATATTTCAGACCTCATTGATAAATTAAAGATCAATAAGTCACCAGGCCCTGATGGCATCCACCCAAGGGTTATTAAGGAATTGAAGAATGAAGTTGCAGATCTCTTGCTAAAATTGAGTGTTGGGCGGGTTAGGACAGACAAAAGAAAATATTTCTTTACTCAGCGTGTGGTCGGTCTGTGGAACTCCTTGCCACAGGATGTGGTGCTGGCGTCTAGCATAGACGCCTTTAAAAGGGGATTGGACAAGTTTCTGGAGGAAAAATCCATTATGGGGTACAAGCCATGATGTGCATGCGCAACCTCCTGATTTTAGAAATGGGTTATGTCAGAATGCCAGATGCAAGGGAGGGCACCAGGATGAGGTCTCTTGTTATCTGGTGTGCAACCTGGGGCTTTTGGTGGGCCGCTGTGAGATACAGGAAGCTGGACTAGATGGGCCTATGGCCTGATCCAGTGGGGCTGTTCTTATGTTCTCTGGCGGATTTCCTGCTTCTAACATATTTGAAGAAGCTTTTATTATTCCCCTTAATGTTACTGGCCATGCGTTCCTCATAGTCTCACTTGGCCTCCCGTATCACCTTCTTACATTTCTTTTGCCACAGTTTATGTTCTTTTTTATTCTCCTCATTAGGGCAAGACTTCCATTTATGGAAGGAAGCTTCCTTGCCCTTCACAGCCTCTCTAACTTGGCTGGTTAGCCATGCGGGCACCCTCCTGGATTTAGTGGAACCCTTCTTTCTTTGCGGTATACACCTCTGCTGGGCCTCTATTACTGTTGTTTTAAGCAGCCTCCATGCACTCTGGAGAGATTGGACTCTTTTTACCCTCCCTTTCAACCTCCTTCTAACCAGCCTCCTCATTTGAGGGAAGTCCGCCCGTCGGAAGTCAAGGGTTTTTGTTAGAGATTTGCCTGGTATTCTTCCCCCAACGTGCATGTCAAAACGGATCGCAGCATGATCATTGTTCCCCAATGGCTCAGTAACGTTTACATCTCTAACCAGGTCCTGCGTACCGCACAATATTAAATCCAGAGTCACCTGTCCTCTGGTGGGCTCCGTGACTAGCTGCTCTAAGCCACAGTCATTTAGCACTTCAAGAAATTCGGTTTCCTTATCGTGACCAGAACACAAATTGACAGAGTCAATATGAGGATAATTGAAGTCCCCCATGATTACAACCCTGTCCCTCCTTGTCACCTCCCTTATGTGTTTCCTCATTTCAAGGTCCCCATCTGATTTCTGGTCTGGAGGACGATAGCACGCCCCCAGTATTACATCACTGAGCAAGCCTGGTAATTTAACCCACAGAGATTATACGGTGGAGTCGGACCCACCTTCAATCTCTACTTTGCTGGATTCTATCCCTTCCTTAACATAAAGGGCCACCCCACCTCCAACACGCCCCTCCCTATCCTAGAGTTTATAGTCTTCATTCACTTTTTGACTTTTTTGGCTTCACAGTCATGACGTGTGACTTTCAATTAAGTGATTTAATTATTGCTTCCTTGAACAAGATCTTCTTTGTCGCAGCAGATGCATCTTTTCCCCCCCTCCTTCAGGCAGAGCATTCAGAAACGCGCCAATTAATTCACCTGCTGTGCCCGGAGGCAGTCTTTCCTCTGCCACGTCTATATTCTCTTCGTGTCCAAATGGAGAATGTGGAGTTGCAGGAGAGGCTGAGCCGGATCCCATGCCAGTCCTGCTGACAAGCCCAGACCCCTCCAAGCACTTCCAGTGAAAGCAGCAAAGGCAAAACACAGGTTTGCCTTGCAGTTAGTGACAAAGGGCACAATCTGAACCAGGTCTACTCAGAAGTAGGTTCCATTGTGTTCAATGGGACTTACGCCCAGGAAAGTGAGGTTAGGATTGCAGCCAAAGACGATCTCTCATGGGGTGGGCAGGAAGACAATCCTTGTGCCCGTGTTACGTGAAATTGAACTCTGGGTGCGGGGACCAAGTGCACTGGCTGAAGACACAACTAGGGGCTGGCATGAAATGAGGAGAAATGTTGGCGGTGAATCAAGAGCCTCTGTGTCAGGTAGTGACCCAATGCGGTAGCTCCAGTCCTGCCTCCCCCCCACTCCCTCCCCTCAGAACGCCTTCTCTCTGTGAAATCCCTGCCCTCTGCCTGCCTCCCCCTGGAACGCCTCCTCCCCGCCGCCCCCCACATCCCTACTTCCTCTCTGCTGCTCGGCCGTCCATGCGACTGCCGGGTGGTGGAGCTACAGAAGCCGCCCGGTACTAACCCAGCACCAGCTAGTGCTGGGCTACCATCGGTGCTCGCTCGGTGGTAGGGCCCGCAAACCTGTCTTATGGCACATTTGTGACAGTGTGCGCTGGCAGTAAGCCGGTGTGCACTGTTCAGGATTGGGCTGAAAAATTAACCATTTAGGATCTCTCTTTAAGATCCTTCCACCCAGTGCTTTTTTTGTAAAAAAAAAAAAAAAAAAAAAAAAGGTGCAGGAACTCACGACTTGTTAATCTTTTATTTATTTATTTATTTCATTTATGTATTCATCTCATTTCTCTCTCTTTAAATCCCCATTCCCCAACTACTTAAGAACTAGAAAATGAGGGGGATCTTCAAGAGAGGAGACCACAAAAAGTGACGGATCACCTTGGGAATGCACACCAAGGATTATATCAAGGCTTGTCGCATGTATTTGCAAATATGTAACAGCCAAAAAATTTAAGTAAAACTTTTAAAACATTTAATAAATATTGGTTAAAACAATTGATGAAGGCAAAATATAAAAAATGATTACATTACATCACTCTACAGATTTGTTTGAACCCAAATCAATTAGCACACAGGGGAGAGGGGGCACAAAAGATGGGTTAATTAATTGATTAATACACAAGTTATGGATCAAAAATCATGTGGTCACACACCCTCTATTGGCTCAAGACACTGAAACATGATTGGTGCAAAGAAAAGAACATCCCCCTGCCCACTCTATCACCACATCCTGTGGCCAGGAGTTCCACAGGCATTCAGTGTCAGTGGACATCCCCTGGTTCTGGTGTTCTGTGAGGGGGGAAACAGCATCCCCCTATCCACTGTATTTATCACCATGTCCTGAGGCAAGAAGTTCCACAGACACTCATTGTGAGTATATGTCCCCTGGTTCTGGTGTTGTGCGAGAGGGAAAAGAGCATCCCCCTAGTCACTGTATTTATCACCATGTCCTGAAGCCAGGAGTTCCACAGACACTCAGTGTTCCAGCCCCTAAAATTCAGCCACTGAACTGAGGGCAACAGATTCAGAAGAGTCCAAAGGAAGTTCTTCTACACACATGTATAGAATTTGCAGCCACAAGATGTGGTGATGACCAATCCTAGGCATGTCTACTCAGAAGTCAGTCCCATTAGAGTCAGTGGGGCTTACTCCCAGGAAAGTGTGGACAGGATTGGGCTGATGGGTGGCTGGATGGGTGCAGGAAAGTTGGTTAGGGCCGGGCTTGCCAGGCCAGTACCTGCTGCAGAACCAGACTGGGATAAAGAAGACAAGCAGACCAGCCTGGATGCTGCAGAAGAAAAGTGCATGGAGGGGGAGAAGAGCACTGGACAAAGGCAGACCAAGAGCCCCAGCCTATGCATGTCTACTCAGGAGCAAGTCCCACTGTAGTCAATGGGGCTTACTCCCAGGAAAGTGAGGACAGGATTGCAGCCTGAGAGTCTGCTCCTATGCCTGTCTACTCAGAAGTAAGTCCCATAAGAGTCAATGGGGCTTACTCCCAGGAAAGTGTGGGTAGGACTGCAGCCTGTGAACCCAATCCTATGCATGTCTACTCTGAAATAAGTCCCATAGTGGTCAATGGAGCTTACTCTGAAGCCTGCCTGCAATAACCCCCAAGAATCAGTGAGATTTCCAGCCCTCCCCAGTGCCCAGTTTAAGTTCTTCTATTCCAGGCAGATGAAGATAAAGACCCTCCTGGCTTTGTAAGTGCAAATAGAAAACTTTCCCCTTACCACCTGAAGCCTCTTTTTTGTCCTTTTTAGTGGGGGGGGGGGGGAGAGGAGAGGTTGCCTTCTAGAGTATCTCCAACTCCATGGGATCCAGACCAGCCTGGTGTCCTCACATTCCCCTTTCCCTGGCCTGGCCAACAGCCAAGGCATGCCTGCCTACTCACGAGTAAATGCACGCTACGTCTTACTTTCACTTTCCATAGGACTCCAATCATTTTTTGGGGGGGGGCTGCATAAAAAAGGTGCAGGAACACCGTTCCGGTGCGTTCCATTAGAAAAAAAGTCCTGCTTCCACCAATAGGATCCTGACAGCAAAAGGAGGAAGGTGACCAACAGGTGAGCCAAAGTGATCCAGGCAGGGAGTCTGAGCTGGCTCGGCTAGAGGGCTGGGTCCAGGGCCTCTGAGATGAATTTTATTATTGGGCTCCTTCCCAAAGGGGGAGGGGGCAATGGGAGCAGGCAGAACAGGGGGCAAAATAGGGCAGGGGGAGGGTGCTGACAGCCAGAATAGTCTTTGGAGCCCAGGTCCATCTAGGTTCTAGGTGCAGAGTCCAGGTCTACCCAACCATGCGGCTCTGGCAGCTGGAGAAAGGAAAACGGAAACCCAAACACACTCCTAAGTCTCTCTAAAACCTTTGAAATATAGAAAACCTGCAGCATCACCATTAGACTTGCACTAGAATGGACAGTGTGCTGTGTGCACCAAAATGAACTTCTGCAGCATCTGTAGCCACAGCTGTGTCCCTGAACTCCTACACACTCCTTCATGATTGCGGCCTCCACAAGCCAAAGAGCTACTGTAACAATCAGGTTTCCTCCCAGATTTGACCCTGTGTTCGGGAGGGTCATGGATGCTTTTCTGGGCCTGGTGTGTGGGCCTGGTGTGTGTGGCAGTTGCCACTTCCTGCCTGCAGTTGTGCCCCAGCATCAGGTCCAGGCAGTGAGTTTGGGTGAGATTGGAAAACATAAGATCCCAAAAACCTTCTGGGCCCCCTCCTTTGGTTCCTGGGCCCCCTTCCTGACCCTGGGCCCAGGTACAAATTACCCCCTTTACACCCTCTCCTAGGCCCTGGCTGGGTCACAAACAGGTCAATAAGGCAGGTTAGGTCAAGAATGTTTAAAGGATTAAACAGCCACCGGCTGGATGGGACTCGTTAGCCTGGGAATGCAGCTCATCTGAGAGAAGGAAAACTCTGATCCCAAACCTCCACTGCCTTGTGGCTACATCCAGTTATGGAAAAGCCTTCAGGAGTCAACCTCGAGGCAAAATCGAAGAGAGCCTAACCCAAACTCAGCTACTGTTAGAAGGGGGACTTGATATGGGTGTTTTTAACCTCTAGGTCAGGGGTGTCAAACATACAGCCCACAGGCCAGATACAGCCCATGGAGACTTTTCCGATGGTCCTTGTGCGCTGGGGGAGTTCTGGGGCCACCCTAACCCTGCGTGCTCCAACTGTGACCGGAGCAGAGGTCCAGTTGCATCCAGAGGAGCATTCTGAGGACTGTGGTGCCTGCATATGGCACCCTTGGCCGTCAGTATGATGCTTTGAGGCCTCGGAATGCATTTTAATTTATTTCTATTGTTTCACAATTGCTTATTGGGCAAGAAGGCAACTAAACTCACCTGCATAGTGCTCAACTTGGCAGGTAAAAAGGAGCTGGCAGTGATCTCTGTGCAACTGAATCCAGGAATCCAGGACCTTGAATCAGAGTATATTACACTTTTACTCAATCTCACTATTGTGATGAGTAACCTTCCCATAAATGACCATACCAAAGCCGGAGAAAATCAGTATATCTCTATCAATGAAGTACAAGTTGCGCAAAAATTGGCAAGTCCCATCTATAAGAAGATTTCCAAAGAGACAGGTAAGGGGGAAACTCTCTCCTTTGGGGCTGCTTTCAATGAACCTTGGAAGTTCTTAACCATTCTTGGGAACGTACACATAGCACTTCAGACAGCTGGAGGTTCTGCATTTCCTGCTTTGGGACCTCTGAACACACTGGGAAACAGGCTCCAGCAGGCACCCTAAATCTGGCAGCTCCCAAATATGTTGATCCAGATCTCATTTGTGTCTAAGTCAGGGGTGTCAAACTCATTTCGTACCAAGGGCCAAATAGCATTCATTATGTCTGCTGAGGGCCAAAAGTGATGTCATTAAACAGGTCAGAACCAAAAATAAGCACTTTTTCCTTGCTTAGGAATTCACTAGCTGCAAATGACAGAAGAGAAAGTATGGAAATCTCGATCATATTTCAAGATACGGGAGAGCCCGATTTTCATGTGGGCTGCCCTTTCAGCAGTAATACTTCAACACTGCTCAGCAGCTGAGAGCCTAAGGGCCAGATAAAAAGGTTCCGTGGGCCACATCCGGCCCCCGGGCCTTATGTTTGACACCCCTGGTCTAAGTGGTATTGCTTTAGCATTCCCAAGTTTGCCACATTACTGAATATGCCTTCATCACAACCCAGCCTCCTTCAGTCCCCTTGTATAGGAAACTAGGCTAGACCCTTTGCTATCTAGTTTTCCTTGTGAGGGTAATCTTTGCATGGAGGGGTAATAAGCTCTAGCGGTCTCCCACCACCCACAATGGCTTATTTGGCTTTTATAGGCAGTGTTTGGATTGATCCTGGTTGCCTCTTCTTTTTATTCAAAAGAAGAAGATATGTTCAGAAAGCTCCATTGTCTCACTCCACATTTGGGTGACTAAAAGTCCTGCCCACCACTGCCAAAATCCCTTTTGCTTCCCCACTAGGCCACCAAAGCATGCCCTCCTTCTCACAGACTGCACATGGAGGCTATAAGCAGGGATGGGTACTTGAGTCCTGATTACTTGTCACGAGTTCTGAAAAGTTGTGTTTTTCTGCGACTCTTGTCAACTTCAGTCACCAATGTCACTGCTCTGGTTGTGACTCGTGACAGTGACTTGGAAAATAGTCGTGATTGTAAGTGCTCGAGTCACGTAGTCTTGTGATTTTTGTGCCTGTGACTTGGTTTTGTGCCTGTGTGTGCTTGCTTGCTTTTCCCTGATAGTGGAACACTGGCCTGGATTTCAGCAGTCACCTGCTTACTTCCTTCAGTGATGGCTGGCAGAGGTGGACTTGTTGCTCCCCTTGATTCTGCTGTGAGAAAGAGCCTCTTGGAGTGCTCCATTGTAGCGGATCCCTCTGGGGTTACCCAGCAGGGCCTGTTGCAGGTATTCTGGTCTAGAGGGTAGAGCCTCTATTTGCCTGAAGATAACATCCACAAGGTCGCCAGTTCGAGGCCACCGGCACCATGTGACCTTGAAGCAGCTGACAAGCTGAGCCGAGCTATTCCATCTGCTCTGAGCGTGGGAGGATGGAGGCCAGAATGTGAAAGCAGATCAGATAGAAACACCTGAATGTTATGGTTCTTGAAAGAAAGAACCTTCTTTCATTTGTAAAAATCCCTACGGATTTTTCCCTAAATAGCCTGCCTATGTAAACCGCCTTGAATAAAGACCAAGAAAGGCGGTATATAAATACCTATATTATTATTATTATTATTATTATTATTATTATTATTATTATTATTATTATTATTATGGTTAATGGGATCACTACCGGAAAAGCAAGCAGGGGGCCAAAATGCAGGATGTGTGAGCCCGTGGAGGGGCTGGCAGTGATCAAATCAATGAGAGACACTCAAGACCATGGAGCTGTAAGCAGAATGAAAGGAGAGAATGAGGATGGGCGGCTTTGGGCCTGACAAGGGTTTCTGTATTCCCCAGATGACAGCCATGGTGTGTCTGCTGATTCCAGCACCTTTGACTTAACTCGACCTGCCCGAAATTCCATCAAAGGACTCTGGGTCTCCCCTGCAGTACCTGAGCGAAAACTGATGCAGTTGGTGAGGAGCCCCAGCCAAGCCCAGAAGCAACAGCCCTCTGCACACCTGGACCTGTTCTAGCGTCTCTGAGAATTTCCAGGAAGGCAGGTAAGGGTGACAGGTTTTCTTCTGCTGAGAAGGTCTGTGGGATGGGCTGTCAATCAATAAGAGTGAATGTTCAGCAGCCATCCAAGACCAAGACCCAGGATTCTCTGGGCAGAAGCCCTGACATACCAGGCAGAATTGGGGTTTATGAGGAAAGTTGAGGAGGAGTTTGATTTGGCTTTAAATGAGCATTCAGTTCCTATTTCTGAATGAAAACCAGGCTGGAGTAGAGCCGACTCTCACCTTTCCCCAGGTGCCCCTGTCCATCTGAGGGAGAGAAACTACTGGGGAAAACAGGAGGAGTCTGGGAATCCCTCCTGCAGCTTCCGTGGACTGAATTCCCCTAATGGGGAATACGGGGGAAACGTTCTGTCCCTAAATGTGTGTGGAGAGTCCATCACTGAGCTCTGCTGTCCTGCATAACCCCCTCAGGATCACTGAGGGCAGCTGCCCCTCCTTCATGTGGGGACGGTCCCATCTCCTCCCTTCCAGACCCCCTTTCCACACATTTAGTGCCAGTGCCACCGGAAGGAAGGGATGGCGTCATGCTGGGCTTCACTCACGTGGCCTCGTTCAACGTTCTGATTGCACAAACAAACTAGACCGACAGGCTGCTTTTGGCGTTGGTCTGGGTGGCACCATGTAGTGGCTTGCTCGCCAGCCCCCACCCCAAATGCTCCAGCAACACTGTATAACCTGCCCTGGCTGTGGGGCTCAGACAGCCCTGTGGGATCCCACCATGCCCTGCAGCACCTTCCTTGGGGCTGGGGGGGGGGGGGCTTCTGGCTCCTGGGCTCAGTCTGTCTCTTCCTCCTGGTCAGCAAGACACAGGCAAGTGCAGCTCTCCAGCCTTCCTGCAGGTCCGGGGTTCAGTTCTTTTCATCCAGAATAGGTAAATGACTCAAGGGGTCCACCTCTCATTTGTACTTAGAATACTGGGCTGAAGGGGGGGCCTTTTAGAACCTTCAAAGAGCTCCTCTGAAAGGGGAAGCCTGGGTAGGTGGAAGAATCAGGGAGGGTCTTTAGACAGGGAGCAGAGAGAGTTTTTGGGTTCTGGGAAGAAGAAGGTTTCTTGCTGTGAAGGAAAGAAGTGTTTTGTTTTTTACATACTTACCTATGTACCTACTTTTTCTGACTTTCCATTTGCCTTCCTTCTAGTTCCTTGTTTTAGTTGGATTATTAAATATTGTTTTGTTTCAACTGCTCAGACACCATTTTCTCTGGTCAGGTTGGCTGGTTCTCTCTCTAGCGCAGCGACAAATATTGCTGCAGGGGCTTAGGGATTGGGGAATTTTTGTTAACAAATCTGGCATCCCAGATGGGGCACCTGCTGTGATTTCTGGGTGTCCCAGACTCCAAATCAGGGAGAGATATGCCTGAGCCCCTGCGAGAAAAGTTCTGGATCCTGGCGAAGAGGAACAGGTGTGACACTACATGGTGCTTGATTAGTGAGCGGGCTGGTGTATGCAGCAATGCAACTTTGCTTGGAATGCAGTGGCATTGCTGGGTGGGTGCAGGACTGCACCAGGTGATGTGCGGGGGGGGGGGGGGTGACACTACTAATGACCAAATTGCTGAAATTGCAGTTTGTAGGAATACCATCATGTTCTATACCTTTCAATGCATAATTTACAGCAGAATGCAATAAAAAAAATGGAATGAACTATCTCCATCTATGGCTTTCTCAAGTTCACTCACTCTGTGCCACGGGATGAAGGATCAGACCAAGTTATGAAATGCAGTGCCCCGTTCTGCTAGGGTATATTTAACACTTTGTTTCGAGGCAAAAAAAAAAAAAAATTCCTGCTTGATGATGTCACTGTGGGCCATGACATCACTTCCAGGTTAATGACATCACTTCTGGTGTGTCTCAAAAGTAGTCCCAAGGTTAAAACATTTGAGAAGCACTGATTAGAGATGACATCAAGCAAACATGTCTAAAGCGCTTTGCTACACCCCTCTAGTTAATTGGCAGCGCAGGGAACTGGCAGGGAACTGAATGGAAGTGGGTGTTTGGGGGTCCCCAGTGTGCAGGCAAGAGAATAGTGGGCTGCTTTTTTGACCCTGAATACTGGAGTGGAAAAGCAAAAAACAGGTCTGTCCTAACACGTGAGAATCAGAGAAATGCAGGTATGGAGTCAAAAGTATTATGTCCAGATCTGGTCGCCACATCTCAAAAAGGACATAGTAGAAATGGAAAAGATGCAAAAGAGAGCGACTAAGATGATTACTGGGCTGGGGCACCTTCCTTATGAGGAAAGGCTACGGCGTTTGAGCCTCTTCAGCCTAGAAAAGGAGGGACTGGATTGAGATATACAAAATTATGCATTGGAAGGATAAAGTGGATAGAGATATGCTCTTTACACTCTCATATAACACCAGAACCAGGGGACATCCACTGAAATTGAGTGTTGGGAGGGTTAGGACAGACAAAAGAAAATATTTCTTTACTCAGTGTGTGTTCGGTTTGTGGAACTCCTTGCCACAGGATGTGGTGACAGCATCTGGCCTGGATGCCTTTAAAAGCGGATTGGACAAGTTTCTGGAGGAAAAAATCCGTTATGGCTTACAAGCCATGATGTGTATGTGCAACCTCCTAATTTTAGAAATGGGCTATGTCAGAATGCCAGATGCAATGGAGAGCACCAGGATGCAGGTCTCTTGTTATCTGGTATGCTCCCTGGGGCATTTGGTGGGCTGCTTTGAGATACAGGAAGCTGGATTAGATGGGCTGATCCAGTGCGGCTGTTTCTATGTTCTTATGTCTGCAAGTGCATCTGCCAACCTTATAGAGGTGAAAGCAGAACACAGGAGGGTCTGGGAAATCTTTCTGCAGCCTCCATGGACCCAATCCACCCAATGGGGAATGCAAGAGAAATGTTCCGTCCCTAAACTTGTGTGAAGATTCCAGTACTAAACCCTGCCTTCCTGTACAACCCCTCAGGAGCACTGACATCAGTTGCCACCCTTTCATGAGAACTTGGGGACTCACCAAATTACAGAGAAAAAGCGTGATAGTTTTTTGAACTAGATTACAGCTAGTTCAACATCCCTCCATATGAGCTGAACCCGGGGAATGAAATTTCCTGCACAATGGTCTATGAAGGCATCCCCATGAAGTTCACCCAGAAAATCGTGGAGAAATCCCACGATCAGGAATGAAGACTTTTCTCAACCAGCATCGACAAGATCCGGAACAGCGCTGATAGTAGCTTCGATTCTGCGCTGATCTGAGGGCTGCCCCTTTACAAGGGGGGAACGGCAGTGAGACTGCCACGGATTCACTTTCTTATCAAACGAAACAAGTTGGCAGCACCAGCAGCTTGTTTCACTCTGGAAAAAAAGTGAACAAATTCTTCTCTTTCAAGCACAGCACTGTCAGGAACTACCTGGCTCTGCAAGTCTGTAAACAAATGAAAATGGACCTTGCCAGCGAAGCCTCTTCTTTAATTGGGGGGGGGGCTGCCTTCTGGAGCATTTGTTGAGCTCCACTTTCATCAGACTGGGACCATGCAGCTAGCATTTCCCTTTGCTCCTGGTCAAGGCTCATTTGCTTACTCAGGAGTAAATGCAACCCTGTGGCTTACTTTCTTTTACTTACTGCCCCCACTGGACAGCAGACGGAGTTGCACCTAGTCCAACAATAGATCTAAATGGCTTTGCACACTGAAAACTTGCTAAGTAAATGCAAAGATCTATTAATGACACAGATGTCCCTTTTGTTCTGAATTCTGTTCTGTACAATGAGAAGAGAGCTCATCTGAGCATGTGCAGAGAAGCCAGTGTGAAATGGGCGATAGATTGTTGGCCTTGGCCTGCGTGTGTTTGATTTGGGTTCAAACTACAACATAACCATGAAGCTCAGTGGGTGCCCTGGGTGTAGTTTTCTGACCCCCTTCCTTCATTGGGTTGATGTGAAGATACCATGGGGCAACCCCACATATGCAACACTGAGTATTTTGACCAAAGAGTGGGATGAAGAACATGGGATACTTCTGAATGCATTTTCCCCGATGGCAACCAGGTCCTGATACCGGTTTCTGAGACATGGACCCTCCCCCTTCATTCCAGTTCCCACCCACCCACCCCACACAAATCACTGGTACTCCCCAAACAGATCACCCCAAGAGATATCTGTGAGTGGGCTCTCATTTATTTAGCCAGACCACACATACATGTGATCATGCTAGAGACAATTCTGGAGCAACGCTGGGTGAGGATGCTCTTCATTTTTGACCCTGGGATTTCTCCACGTTCCTTTGCATGAACTTCACAGGGAGACCTTCTTTGACAATCCAGCAGGAAAAAAGTGGCTTGTCATATGCAGGGATGTTCATCTGGAGGTAGGTAGAATATGAACCATCACCATTTTCATCTGTGACTTCAGAGCCAGTGTTGTTGTCTTCAGGAAAGGGGCTGTTATTCTTGAGCCGCTGGACTCTAGGAAAGAACCCTGTGACCTTGCAAGCGAGGATCTCAGTTGGTTCAGTAAGAAGTGTGATCTCCTCATGGTTGGGTGGGGAGAGGTAGCCATGGGATGCCCTGCTCTCTACTGGTTCAGTGTCAAGAAGAGTGTGGCAGAAAAAAAAGAAGGCAAGGATTATTCAGTGCAAGTCAAAACAGTGAAAGACATTTGGGGAAAGTAGCTCTGGAAGGGAGGAGATTTGACAGTCCCCACGTTCTCAAGAAGGACCTTATCCCATTCAAAGACTCTGCTACTTACTGCACATTCCCTTACTCGGTGCCCCAGGCAAAAGAGCCAATACACCTTTAAATAACCCCAAATTAGCCAAGTCTTATCTGGGGCTTCAGGATGTAGACTCAATATGCCTTGAGATCCACCCAAGCAAATCCAAGCTCATTTTAAAAGGGGTTTACTCAGAGTAATAAAATTGCATAAGGAGAACAAATGCTCTCCAGTATAAAACATTCAGGGGATATCCCACAGCAAATAAACTAAGAAAAGCTCTAACGTCATCTATCTACCTAACAGTTAAGAAACATTCCACACAGTTTGCTTGCAGGCTGAATGAATGCAGCGTTCAGAAAATCCACGTTCCCTCTTCTACGTACAGAGCCTGAAGGTCAGCATTCCAGAAGGCAGGAGAGAGAGAGCGGCCCCCAGACGCTCTCCTTATAGACCTCCTATACATTGTGCAGGAGATCTCTGGCACGTACACCTCAGGTGACTAGATAGGAAAACAGAGCCTGGTGGCCACCTGGGACCTCCAAAAAAGGGTTGTTCACAGAAGTTCATTTTGGTGCACAGCACACTGTCCATTCTAGTGTAAGTCTAACGGTGATGCTGCTGATTTTCTATATTTCAGAGATTTGAGAGAGACTAAGGAGTGTGTTTGGGGGGCGGAGCTAACTCTCAGCGAAGTTGCAGTGAACTTTGGGGGCTCCCGAAGAGACTGTGAAATAGATGTGTTTTCATGTGCCTAAACAACTATGGCAACTTTGGTACCAGGAAGACGGTATGAAGAGCTGAGAGCTTGAATGGGGGGCGGGGCGGGAGGTCCTTAGAAACAGGCAATTTCAAGGATTTCTCTCTGTTTTGCTCTGTGCTGAATCATAACTATCCCGGGCGCCATATTGGAGAAGCTCGGAAAGCTGAGAACCCGTCCTCCCACGGCCTAGATACAACAACATTGCAGTGAAAAAAGCTATTAAGATTGAGTGAGCGTGGCTCGTTAAAAAGTTTTGCCGAGAATTGTAAGTAAGAAGTCTGGAGGAAGAGAAGATAATTCAAGATTATTCACGCTGGCCATTAGCCACCCAGGGGGGAATAGGTGAATTGATATTTCCCTTGCTGAAGTAAGTACAAGATTATATATATTTTTTTAATGGTATGTACCGAAGAGAAATAAATAAGTAATCTTCAACGAAGGAAATAAAGTCTACTTTCGTTTTCTCAGCAAAAAGCCTTTATTTAAGCCTGGACATTGTTACTTTCGGTTTCTCAGCAGGAGGCTTGAATTTCTTTCTTTTTTTTCCTTTAGGGCATTTAAAGGCATACTAACCTAATTTGACTGTGTGGAAGAAATTTGGAAAGTAGCCCTGGATACAAAATTAGAAAGTAGCCCTGCAGGAAGTGGTTCGAGTTGGTGTTGATAAAAATGGCTTTTGAAAATCTAAAAGATGATTGTGAAAGCCAGGCCTTGTTGGTGGATTTTCTGATGGATTTTAGAAGAGAAATGGAGCAACAAGTCAGAGAACTCTCTGAACAAATTGGGCAAATAAGCTCCTCCCTTGTAAGCTCACAGGAACGGATTATAAACAACAGAGAAGAAAAAAGAATGAATCAGATGTCGGGTGAAGTTAAAGAAGTGGAGTATTTTGAAATGGGACACGAGATGGAAGAAGCAATTGTCATAATAACTAAGAACCTTAAGGAAGAAAAAAGAGGAAATATTCAGAGAGCAAGCTGCCTCATGAAGAGGAAGAATTTATGGATTGAATTCAAGAATAACAGAATGAAAAAGAAGAAAGAAAAAACGGGGGGGGGGGCTTAAGAAGAAAAAGAAGAAAAAGAAGAAGTGGAAGAACCAGTTGGAGGACTAAGAAGGAACACCAATAAGATAGAGTACAAAGTAAACTCAAAATGGTTGAGTAATAAGTAGAATTTTTTTTAAAATTATATTAAATTAATATAGATGTAAATGAAAATTTGAAATATAAATATTGTGGAAATTAAGTGGTATTAAGATAAATATTTTATTAATTAGATTAAATTAAAGTGGATGAAAAGGGAATTTGGAATATAAGTATTGTGAAGATTAAAGTGGTAAACATATGAAATAAATTAGATGGAACTGTAAATTTGGAATATAAGTATTGTGTAAATTAAAGTGGTATTAAGATAAATAAAAGGGTTATTTTATAAAAGAGAAGGTAAATAAAATAAATTATAGATGTCAATTTATTTTGGAAAAAATATTAAACCTGTATTTTGGGTTAATAAATATGTGGTGGATAAGCAAAATATAGTACCAGTGTAATTGGAGATATTTGTTTTTAGATGTGATATTAGAAATTAAGAATCGGATCTTAAATTAAGATCAGATAAGATATTAGAAATTAAGAATCAGATAAGAGAATCAGATAAGAGACTAGTTTAGTGGTAAGAAGAGTGTATAAATAAAAGTCTGAAGTGTTTTTTTATGATGGGATAGATAAGGTTAGAGGAAAAATATGGAATGTTAAAGTATTAACCAGTTGGGTTAATGAAAATGATAATTTTTGTATTGATTATTAATTTCGTTTGGAGTAATGTTTGTTGTAATCGATGGCCACCACCCTTGTGTGTAACCTATGTAGTCCTAGCCCTAAGTCTATCCAATTTTCCTTACCTGTATCTGTAATAAATAAATAAAGCATTATAAAAAAAAAAGAGTGTGTTTGGGTTTCCATTTTACTTTCTCCAACTGCCAGAGCCGCATGGTTGGGTAGACCTGGACTCTGCATCTAGAAGCCTGATGGACCTGGGCTCCAAAGACTATTCCGGCTGTCAGCACCCTCCCCCTGCTCTATTTTGCCCCCTGTTCTGCCTGCTCCCATTGCCCCTTCCCCCTTCGGAAGGAGCCCAAAAGAAACTTAGCCCCCCGTAAGAAAATTCATCTCAGAGGCCCTGGACCCAGCCCTCTAGCCGAGCCAGCTCAGACTCCCTGCCTGGATCACTTTGGCTCACCTGTTGGTCACCTTCCTCCTTTTGCAGTCAGGATCCTATTGCTGGAAGGAGCTTAAAGTGAGATCCTAAATGGTTAATTTTTCAGCCCAATCCTGAACAGTGCGCACCGGCTTGCTGCCGGTGCACTCTCTCACAAATGTGCCACAAGACACATTTGCGGGCCCTACCACTGAGCGAGCATCGATGGTAGCCCAGGAGTAGCTGGTGCTGGGTTAGTACCCGGTGGCTGCTGTAGCTCCACCACTCGGCAGTCGCATGGACTGCGGAGCAGCAGAGAGGTAGGTAGGGATGTGGGGGGCGGCGGGAGGAGGCGTTCCAGGGGGAGGCAGGCAGAGGGCAGGGAGACCACAGAGAGAAGGCGTTCTGAGGGGAGGGAGTGGGGCGGGGAGAGGCAGGTCTGGTGGACCTTTGCTCCACTGGATTCAGAGCCAGCACATTGGGGTCACTGCCTGACACAGAGGCTCTTGATTCACCGCCAACCTTTTCATTGGTGGTGAATTGAGTAGCCCCATTGTGGGGCTACTCGCCTTAACCGGGGGAAGGGGATGAAAGTCCCCTTCTCCAAGGAGCCGGCGGCAGCTGCCCAGCAGCTATTTTCAGCGCTGCTGCAACCCCGCACCCCGGGCAGCTCAGGATTGGGCTGTAATTCTCCTCTCAAATTTTGGGGGAAAACTGAAATTGGAGCCTGGAGAATGCAGGATAGGAGGAGGTCACGTGGGGGAGTCAACACGGCAGGCTAAACGTTCCTGCCTGGAAAGCACCAGGGGACTGAAACCGGCTACTGTTGACAGCTTGCAGCCGAGGACTTCCCTGGATTAAAGGGAAAACAAGAGATGACCTACAGCTCTCCTAGAACTGGGAAGGAATGAAATCAGGGGAGTGTGTGTTGCAAGCGGACCGATGAAGAGATGTGTTTTGAAAGCTTCTAACGGCCAAATGGTCTCCAAGTACTTCATTAGGATGTTTTTATATTGATTAATGACTTTTTATTGACTTTAATGATTACAATATCTGGGATGTTTATATTTTACTTTTATACGTCATAGCTTACGAACATTAGAACGCAAGAACTCCATTATAAACCATAGAGTGTTATAACTCATAGAGTGCTCAAACTGGTTGAATTCAATTGAATTCAATTGAATTGAATTCAACTGAAAGGTATTTACAAATGTTTTGAGCAAGAGTTGAGCATACCAACACTTTCCAGCACTGACATAAGGCAATGCAGCTTTGAGGTCAGGGAACAAACATTCCCTTACTTTGAAGAGACCTCCGTGAGTGCCACCCAACTGCAGGATGCAGCACATGTTATTGTTAAAATAGAAGACAGAAGAGGATCAGGTTAAGGAGTATATGTTACAATGGGCAAGTCATGTTGGTCATGAGATAGCCATGGAGCAATGGGAGAGCTTGTGGGTTAAAAGATTGAAATTGACTTTGAAAGTAAACCTTAAAGAGAATTTTTATAAGATGATGTATAGATGGTATTTGACTTTGATACACCAGCAAATGCAGTTGTTATTGAAATTTGTAAATTTGTAAATTTGTTATTGTTATTTGTAAATTTACAAATGAAACCAGAAGCTTTTTTGTTGGGAATACTGGATGACTCAATTCAGAAAGACTATGAAACTATGTTTTTATATATGACAACCGCTGCAAGAAAATTGTATCCCAAATACTGGAAAGTTCCAGAGATACCCATATTGGAAGAGTGGTGGTTAAAGGTATTGGATTTGGCAGAAATGGAAAAAACTTACGATTTTTCTTAAAGGTAAGTTAGTAAAAGACCATTCATAGACTTCCTGCACGTTGAGGGGAAAGTGGGCAAAGTGATCTATGGATTTGATGAGTAGATAGGAGTTAACTTTTATGTTTTTTTTTTATTTTTCTACTTGTGTGGAAAAGGTATTTTATAATAGGTATCAATTCTTAAAGTTTGATAATTTTTGTATGATTTTGTAGTAGAATAAGAAATTTTGTTTGAGATCTCTACATTTGCCATACAATTTGTAATGTGCTTTTTTTAAAAAAAATTTTTATGTGTGTATCTGTTTTGTGTTTGTTTTTAATAAAATTAAAAAGTATTATAAAAAAAGAATTCAATAGAAAGTGACATCTGCTGGTGAAAAGTGGAACTACATTTGGAATTTTTTTTTTCTCCTGTTTGAGAGAGATACACAGAACTCCACTCTTATTTCAGTATAAGCTCTCCTAACTGGGAGGATATCAATATGACAACACGCGGAAGAGCCAATACTATGGAGCAAGCAAAAGAAAAACCAAAACAGTCAAGATCACCAATACAGACTCCAAAGAGAAAATTTAAGTGTGGAATTTTTGGAACATGTTTCAGCAGTTTCAGTTTAAAATTGAATTAAAAATACACTCAGTTGAACAAGAGCTTAAAGACCTGAAATTGGAATTGAGAAAGGACATGGTTCGGCTGGAAGAATCCATCAAATATATCAAACAAGAGTCTCTGATTGTAGAATGGAAGTCCTTAGTTTGGAACATGAGAAAACATTGGATATGATATCTGTAATGGAGCAAGCAAATAAAGAAAAGATATTGAGATTCAGAGCTGTACCAGAGAATTTTGGAGGAGCTGGAGAAGATTGGAGACAGCAAATGGTAGAGGTTCTAGCTCAGTATTTGCGAACAGATGAACAAATCATTGATTCAGAAGTTGACCTGGTTTAGAGTTAATACAAGATTTGCCACACTACATAAAGCTGCTAGAGACATTCTGATCCATTTTAGTAGGAAGAAACTGGGAGATAAGGTGTTACAAAAACATGCAAAAACAAGTCTGCAGACTGAAGGATGTTGTCCTCAATAATACGTCCTCAAGGACATGTTATAATCTTGAAGGAGATCCCTCTTAGGGCCAAATCCTATCCGATTTTCCAGGGCCAGTGCAGCTGAGCCAATGGAGCAAACACTACATCCTTTGGTAGGGAGGCAGTCAAAGAGGCCTCCTCAAGGTCTGGGAACATTTGTTCCCTTACCTTAGGGCTGCATTGCAGCTGCACTGGTGCTGGAAAATTGAATAGAATCAGGCCCGTAGAAGGATTATGTATTTTTGACAGAAGAGCTGAAAAAGAAATTATGTTTAGATGGGGAAAGCTGGAGGGTTTGATTTTCAGATTTCAACAAAGAATCTACTGGCTGGATACAGTTCAAAAGGCAAGAGATTTTATGCAGAAATTCAAGAAGGACTTAGGAGGACAAGAGGGAAGGTCAGAAGATGTGTAACAGGATTAACATCAGGAGGAGGAGACTCTGATGGACAATTCTTGTTAAGATACAAGAGGAACAGAGTCTGTGGATTGAAAGACTGACATTTACTTTGAATGTAAACCTTAAAGATAATTTTTATAAAATCATGTTGAGATGATATTTGACTCTAAGTAGATTGGCAAAAACATATGAAAATGTACAAAATAGATGTTGGAAGGATAGAAGATAAGAAGCCAACATGTATTTGGTCTATGCAATTGGCTTGGAATTCATCTATCAGCTATCAATAAAGCTTCCAAACCCTCTAAAGACCTTTGACTGTTTCTGCAGTGCATCAATCAGTGCACCAAAATCTTTCTGTCACTATGAAGCAGGAAACACTCCCAATTTGTCCTTGCTCTGTATGTCCCATGTTCTCTGCTATTTCAGGAGCTCACATCCTTGGAAAAAAGATGCTTTTGATAGTAGAGTTAAAAGCAAGAACTCCACACCTGTGGACCAGCCGAAAGAAGCAAGCAGGTGCTTGGAGCCCTTGGCTGTCCCTTGACACTGTTCATTTATCTGTGGATAAGCAAGCCAGGTGAAGCCCCTGGGACCTGCCCCATCCACAGTGTTTCATGGTAATAATACGTAGATGGCCCTAAGAGGGAAAATGGATCTAAATGTGAGGCCCAAAGGAGGGCTGGAAAGCGACACTCACCTGCATCTCGCTGGTCAGGAGGAAGAGGCAGGCTTAGCCCCAGAGCAAAGAGCCCCACAAGTAGGAGGAAGGTGGTGGAAAGCATGGTGGATTCCACAGGGTTGTCTGAGCCCAGCAACCGAGGCACTATATAGCGTTCCTGGAGAGATTTGGGTGGGTACCGGCCAGCAATTGCCTACGTGGCGCCACCCAGAGAGCCTGGCAAGACAATGCCAAAAGCTTCTTGGCCGTCTAGTTGGTTTGAGCAATCAAAATGCTTAACTCTATCAGCAAAAAAAAAATTTCACTCTGTACCTGCCATCCCGAAGATTCTCAGACGCTAGAACAGGTTCACGTGTGCAGTGGGGTGTTTATTCTGGCCTTAGCTGGGGGTCCTCACCCACTGCATCAATTCCCGGTCAAGTACCATGCGGGAAAACCAGAACCCTTTGAAGTCAAAGGTGCTGGAATCAGGGGACACACCATACATAAGAACATCAGAACAGCCCCACTGGATCAGGCCATAGACCCATCTAGTCCAGCTTCCTGTATCTCACAGCAGCCCACCAAATGCCCCAGGGAGCACACCAGATAACAATGGACTTTTTCTCCAGAAAAGTGTCCAATTCCCTTTAAAGGCCTCTAGGCCCAATGCCATCACCACATCTTGTGGCAAGGAGTTCCACAGACCAACTGCACTCCGAGTAAAGAAATATTTTATTTTCTCTGTTTTAACTCTTCCCACAATTGATTTTAGTAGATATCCCCTGGTTCTGGTGTATCCCCTGGTTCTGGTGTTATGTGAGAGGGAAAAGAGCATCTCTCTATCCACTCTATCCTTCCCGTGCATAATTTCGTATGTCTCAATCACATCCCCCCTCAGGCAGCTCTTTTCTAGGCTGAAGAGGCCCAAAGGCCGTAGCCTTTCCTCATAAGGAAGGATTCCCAGAGTCCTCCTGTTTTTCCCTGTAGTTTCCCTCTCTCAGGTGGACAGGGGCACCTGGGGAAAGGTAAGAGTCAGCTCTACTCCAGCCTGGTTTTCATTCAGAAATAGGAACTGAAATGCTCTTTCAAAGCCAAATCAAACTCTGAGCCATGCGAGCCTCTCTGAGGTTTCCCAGAAGCAGAGTTGATAGCCCCGGGTTGTGTGAGGCTCTGTGAGCCTCAGGTGAGTGGGGGGGGGTGGATTTTCGCACAGGGGGTGGCAACAGTTCAAGGGGAGGGGCCATCGCAGGCCTTTGTGTATACAGATGGTCAGGGGTCCAGAGCCTCGGGATTTCGGGTCTCCAGCTCAGGACCCCGGCCCAATTCAAGGCTGTATTAGACAACATAAAATATTTAAGGTGATCTGGCCATCTTGAGCCTCCAGAGAATTCACAGGATGTTCTGGTCTGTTTGAGTCTCGGGGGAAGGGCAAAGAACATTAAGAAACGAAGAAGGCCAAATGACGGCAAACAAAAGCCAATCTAGAGCACATATGCAAGCAGAACGCACGCTGAGCCTGCTGGAACTTGCTGGTGGTTGTCCTATTGATGAACTGCTGGCACCCCGTTTGTGCCAATCCGCCTCTCATGGAGGAAAAATCCGTTATGGGTTACAAGCCATGATGTGTATGTGCAACCTCCTGATTTTAGAAATGGTCAATGCCAGATGCAAGGGAGGGCACCAGGATGCAGGTGTGCTCCCTGGGACATTTGGTGGGCTGCTTTGAGATACAGGAAGCTGGATTAGATGAGCGTATGGCCTGATCCAGTGCGGCTGTTCTTATGTTCTTATGTCTGCAAGTGCATCTGCCAACCTTATAGAGGTGAAAGCAGAACACAGGAGGACTCTGGGAAATCTTTCTGCAGCCTCCATGGACCCAATCCACCCAATGGGGAATGCAAGAGAAATGTTCTGTCCCTAAACTTGTGTGGAGATTGCAGTACTAAGCCCTGCCTTCCTGTACAACCCTTCAGGAGCACTGACATCAGTTGTCACCCTTTCATGAGAACTTGGGGACTCACCACGTTGGTTCCCAAATTACAGAGTAAAAGCGTGATAGTTTTTCTTATATCTACAGCTAGTTCAACATCCTTCCATATGAGCGGAACCCGGGGAATGAAATTTCCTGCACAATGGTTTATGAAGGCATCCCCATGAGGTTCACCCAGAAAATTGTGGAGAAATCCCACGATCAGGAATGAAGACCATTCTCAACCAGCACTGCCCCAGAACCATCTCTAGCATTATCACATGCCTGTGTGGCCTGTGGCTGAATCAATGAGAGCCCACTCACAGATATCTCTAGGGGTGATCTGTTTTGGGTGCACCATTGATTTGTGGGAGGTGAATGGAAGTGGAATGAAGAAGGGAGATGGAAGGGTCCATGTCTCAGAACCTGGCGTTGTTCTCAGGTTGTTCTCATGTGTCTCAGTAGACACATGAATCCCACCTTCTTCATCCCACTTTTTTTTGGTCAATGACATCACAGTTGCATACGTGGGGTTGCCCCATTATCAACCCAGAGAAGGGACACTACACCCACTGAGCTTCATTGCTATGTTGTAGTTTGAACTCAACTCTTACACACAGGAGTTAAGCCCAACATTCTGTCCCCCATTTCACACTGGCTTCTCTGCACATGCTCAGATGAGCTCTCTTCTCACTGTACAGAGCAGGATTCAGAACAAAAGAGACATGCGTGACATTAATAAATCTTTGCATTTATGCAGCCAGTTTTCAATGTGCAAAGCCTATTATCATAATCTACTCCTTACAACAAGCCAACTTGGTAAGTATAAACATCTGCTCTGGTGGCCCCTGAGCCCTCAGTACCATCCCAAGGGAGGAGGTTCATATCACACAGGACATCCCTTCCCTTGGGGTAGCTGGTGGGGGACAGATGAGCACCTGGAAGCCAGGAACGTGATGCTATGAGGGACTTGGGGGTTCAGTTCAAGACACATCTGCTGAGGTTTCTTGAGAGTCTCTGGACAAGTTCAGCCTGGAGCTGCAGGCCCAGTCCCGTGGAGCTTGGGCTTCTGTCCAAAGGAAATTTCATCAGGGCTGGTGCTCCATGGTCAAAGGGCCGTAGGGAAGGGAGCAGCAGAATGGAGCTCTGCTGTCAGTGGGGCTGCTGTGAATTTTTCCTGAATGGTTTTCCTTGGTGCTATTGCAAGCAGGGGCAGCAGATGCCTTCATGCCAGGCAGCGCCAGTCATGCCCTGCTTGCCAACACTAACGGAAGCCAGTTTGGGATTTGGGGTGGTTTGGCAGCAAGGCGAGGGGTGGAGGGGCCCAAGTGTGGGGCTGCTTTTATTAAGGCTGCCACCATTTGATGCTGAGGGGTGTGTCTCTGTCCTTTTTAACCTTCAGCTCCTGCAATATTATGACGTCCACAGGAGGGCAGTAGAGAATTGGCAGAGAATCTCCCAAAACTCCTTAGGACAGTGGTTCTCAAACATTTAGCACCGAGACCCACTTTTTAGAAGGAGAATCTGTCAGGACCCACCGGAAGTGATGTCATGACCGGAAGTGGCATCATCAAGCAGGAAATTTTTCACAATCCTAGGCTGCAATCCTACCCACACTTATCAAGGAGTAAGTCCCATTGACTGTCATTGTTAAAAGAATATACCTAGTAGCTTGTTAAAAGTACAAGTCTGTAACATTTCCCCAAATACTATCACATACCATGGCTGCATCAGGTCTAATATATTAAAAATATGAATGGGGACCCACCTGAAATTGGCTCGTGACCCACCTAGTGGTTCCGACCCACACTGAGAAACACTGCCTTAGGAAGTAGAAAAGTGTGAGCAGAAGGGACTCACTGCCCCAGACTGCAACTGAGTCAAGGAAATGACTCTTTTGTCCCGGGACAGGTGCAGCTTTTCAAACCCTTCCATGTTGAGCTGCACCTGCCAAAATTCTGGCTTCTCTGCAATGGTTAAAGATACAGCCACACTGCCCCCTTTGCAGCTGGTCACCCTGTGCGAAGGAGATGCTGTGTGGGGGGGCACTGCAAGCCCTCGTGTTGGCCTCACATCTCCCAGTCCTGGTGTGTCTGAGCCAGCGACTGGCGTGCACTTACCGGTCCCTGCTGCAGCGTCCTGAGGGTGTCTGCAGGCTCCCCACGTCTTCCAAAGTGAAAGTGCAGCCATTGCGCTCCACTTCCAGGGAGACACATCAGTCAGAGGTGGATGTCTTTCCCTATTCATACAAGAATTTAGCTAGGGCGGGGGGCTGACCTGCCCACATTGGCTGTGCTGTCTTACGATTGCATTGGAAGCCTCAGAAGGCTTCCCGCATGGTCTGGGTTGCTGTGTGGATGCAGCACTCAGGCCATTTGTATCCCTGCCCCCCTCCAGGCCCACCACTGACAAGCGTTCCGTGTGTCAGCACTACAGATCCAAAAAATGTTATATACTTCACATTTGTTTTAACTAAGATTCTGGTGTGGTAAGCACAATGGTGGCCCTCCACCAGTGTTTTGGAGGTAGGGGTTCTCTTTGCCTAGCTCCGTCACCACCCAAGGCAGCAGGGTTGGTGCTAGACCAGCATCATGAATGTTGGGTCCCACTGTATTGGAATCACAGACCAGCTGGTGAGGAGGTAGGATGTGGTTTCAGCAGTGGCCTCTTTAAGGGTGAAGGCCTGGGCATTTCAGCAGGGAGTGTGCTGCACAGCTGCAGCCACTTGAAGGCCACAGGGCCCTCAGGCATAAAAGCACCTGATGAAGGGAGAGCTGGATGTGGGTAGCAGAAGGAGCCAAACTTGAGGAAGGACAGACTGGATTATTGGACTGAGGAATTGATGGGTGAATGGACTTTGGAGACTGCTGGAACAGACTTTGGAGAAACTGGAGTTTGGTGTGTGGCTGCTGTGCCCAAGACCTGCTGTAGTGGTGGGAGGCTGCTGGCAGGAGAGAGGACCTCTGCAGGTTGAAGAGGCAATCTACCCTGGAGGTGGGGTCCAGCAGGACTGCAAGGCAGAAACAGGGTCATTTCTGTTTAAATGCCTTGTAAGAAGGGGGGGGTGGGGGAAAGCACCAGAATCCAATCCCCTACCTTTGTGCTGTTTAACTGCACCAGTTGCAAGCTTCTCAGGGTAACAAATAGCTATAAAGACACACTTCCAGGTTTCTGGCTCCTCCATGCTCACCCCAGAATACATGAGTACACACTATTCTGCATTCAGCCACGAGGTGGGCCGAATAATGGAAATTATCCCATAAGGAGCAATGGAAGAGCAAGAAACCTGGAAGTGTGTCTTTAAAGCCCCAGGGAGCACACCAGATAACAAGAGCCCTGCATCCTGGTGCCCTCCCTTGCATCTGGCGTAGCCCATTTCTAAAATCAGGAGGTTGCACATGCACATCATGGCTTGTAACCCATAATGGACTTTTTCTCCAGAAATGTGTCCAATTCCCTTTTAAAGGCATCTAGGCCCAATGCCATCATCACATCTTGTGGCAAGGAGTTCCACATACCAACTACACGCCGAGTAAAGAAATATTTTATTTTCTCAGTCCTAACTCTCCTCACAAACAATTTTAGTGGATGTCCCCTGGTCCTGGTATTATGTGAGAGGGAAAAAAGCATCTCTCTATCCACTCTATCCTTCCTGTGCATAATTTTGTATATCTCAATCATGTCCCCCCTCAGGCGCCTCTTTTCTAGGCTGAAGAGGTCCAAACACCGTAGCCTTTCCTCATAAGGAAGGTGCCCCAGCCCAGTAATCATCTTAGTCGCTCCCTTTTGCACCTTTTCCACTATGTCCTTTTTGAGATGCGGCAACCAGAACTGGACACAATACTCCAGGTGTGGCCTTACCATCGATTTGTACAACGTCATTATAATATTAGCCGTTTTGTTCTCAATACCTTTTCTAATGATCCCAAGCATAGAACTGGCCTTCTTCACTGCCGCTGCACATTGGACACTTTCCTTTCATGCTGCTGACAGAGTCATGGTTTTGCGTCTCTCTCTTTGAATTGACCACTTCCAGGCCATCCACTGACTCACCCACTCTGCATGTTTGGCCCCTTCTTGCTTTTCCAGTAGTGACTCCATTAACCGGAATACCTGCAACAGACTCAGTGGGGAAAACGCAGGGATCTGCTGCCATGGAGCACTCCAAGAAACTCTTTCTTAAAGTCAAGTCAAGGGAAGCAAGAAGTCCACCTCTGCCGGCCATCATGCAAGGACACCAGAAAGTGTCCAGTGGCATAGTTAAGGATGGGCCAGGAGGTCAACTGCCCAGGGTACCACACCTTGAGGGGGTGTCAACTTGCACCTCCAATGGTGAACCTGAGGTGGAAAAGCAGTCTTCTGAGGCTTGGGAAGGCAGAGCACAAACTTTGCGATCATCAGAAGGCCTCCTGAAGGCCTTAGTAAGGCATTTCCAGTTTTTGCTGAAAACCAGAAGTGCATTTCTAAGGTCAGTCTGAGGTAGCCATTTTCAACCACTGTGCCGTGGCACACCGGTGTGTCACGACTTGTCTGCAGGTGTGCCGCAGAAGTTTGGGGGACAGTCATATATAAGTGAAGCCAATGGGGATATGAGCCCCCCACCAGCAGCATGGTGTACCTTGTCAATTGTCAAAAACCTGATGGTGTGCCTTGACAATTTTAATTGGAAAAGGTTGAAAATGGCTGGTCTGAGGCCAGGGGGTGTTATAAAATTTAGGTCCCCCAAGTGCCAGGTGGTGTAGCTACATCACTGCAGGTGTCTGTTGAAGTTCAGTTTTCCGTTCTCAAGATCAGAGCAGCAAAGGACAGTGTCCCCAGCAGGCCACCAACATGATCAACCTCTGCTTTGAAGATCCAGGCCTAAGTAGGTGCAGTGGCTGAGCTCAGGCAGTGATGAAATCCCGAAGACTGAACCACTGCCAGGGACAGAAGGGTCATTTTTGCACCTATCATGAGCAGTGCCAAGCTCTGGGGGGTGCAGAAAGTCCCACAGATGCCTCTGCAGGGTTCCCCAAGCCTCAGAAAGCGTAAAAAAAAAGATCAGAACCCGATTCCGGTTTTGACACTTCAGTGACTCTCTGGGGCCAGCAGGAGGGGGTGGTTCCACTATGGCAGAGGCAATGTGCACAGGGGTCTTGGGTTGGCAATGGGCCCCTGGCTGCTGGTCCTGCTGCTAACCCTGGTTACAGATCTGGAAATCTAAGATGGGTCAGTCTGAACACCTGAAAATCAGAGCAAGGCAGGTCTGAAATGCAAAGGCAAAACAGCACTGCAGAGAGATGGCAGCTCAGGCAGGGAAGCCTCCCAAAAGCCACGTCTGCAAGTCTTCATTTACTTGTTGACTTTTTTGGCTTTACAGTCATGACCTGTGACTTTCAATTAAGTGATTTATTTACTGCTTCTTTGAACAAGATCTTCTTTGGCGCAGCAGATGTACCTTTTCCACCCTCCTTCAGACAGAGCATTCAGAAACGCACCAATTAATTCACCTGCTGTGCCCGCAGGCAGTCTTTCCTCTGCCACGTCTGTATTCTCTTTGTGTCCAAATGGAGAATGTGGAGTTGCAGGAGAGGCTGAGCTGGATCCCATTCCGGTCATGCTGACAAGCCCAGACCCCCCCCCAAGTACTTCCAGTGAAAGCAGCAAATGCAAAACGCAGATTTGCCTTGCAGTTAGTGACAAAGGGCACAATCCATCAGAAGTAGGTTCCATTGTGTTCAATGGGACTAACTCCCAGGAAAGTGAGGTTAGGATTGCAGCCAAGGAAGATCTTTCATGGGGTGGGCAGGAAGACAAATCCTTGTGCCCATGTTATGTGAAATTAAACTATGGGTGCGGGAACCAAGTGCACTGGCTCAAGACAGAACTAGGGGCTGGCATGAAATGAGGAGAAAGGCTAGGCCAGTGTTTCTCCAACTGTGGGTCAGGAACCACTAGGTGGGTCACGAGCCAATTTCAGGTGGGTCCCTATTCATTTCAATATGTTATTTTTAACACAATAGACTTGATACTACCATGGCATGTGACTGCATTTGGGAAAATGTGACAGACCTGTACTTTTAACAAGCTACTATGTATGTTCTTTTAACAGTGATAGTCAAAGGGACTTACTCCTGGGTAAGTGTGGGTACATAAGAACATAAGAACAGCCCCACTGGATCAGGCCATAGGCCCATCTAGTCCAGCTTCCTGTATCTCACAAAAGTCCACCAAATGCCCCAGGGAACACACCAGATAACAAGAGCCCTGCATCCTGGTGCCCTCCCTTGCATCTGGCGTAGCCCATTTCTAAAATCAGGAGGTTGCACATGCACATCATGGCTTGTAACCCATACTGGACTTTTTCTCCAGAAATGTGTCCAATTCCCTTTTAAAGGCATCTAGGCCCAATGCCATCATCACATCTTGTGGCAAGGAGTTCCACAGACCAACTACACGCCGAGTAAAGAAATATTTTATTTTCTCAGTCCTAACTCTCCTCACAAACAATTTTAGTGGATGTCCCCTGGTCCTGGTATGATGTGAGAGGGAAAAGAGCATCTCTCTATCCACTCTATCCTTCCTGTGCATAATTTTGTATGTCTCAATCATGTCCCCCCTCAGGCGCCTCTTTTCTAGGCTGAAGAGGTCCAAACACCGTAGCCTTTCCTCATAAGGAAGGTGCCCCAGCCCAGTAATCATCTTAGTCGCTCCCTTTTGCACCTTTTCCACTATGTCCTTTTTGAGATGCGGCAACCAGAACTGGACACAATACTCCAGGTGTGGCCTTACCATCGATTTGTACAACGTCATTATAATATTAGCCGTTTTGTTCTCAATACCTTTTCTAATGATCCCAAGCATAGAACTGGCCTTCTTCACTGCCGCTGCACATTGGACACTTTCCTTTCATGCTGCTGACAGAGTCATGGTTTTGCGTCTCTCTCTTTGAATTGACCACTTCCAGGCCATCCACTGACTCACCCACTCTGCATGTTTGGCCCCTTCTTGCTTTTCCAGTAGTGACTCCATTAACCGGAATACCTGCAACAGACTCAGTGGGGAAAACGCAGGGATCTGCTGCCATGGAGCACTCCAAGAAACTCTTTCTTAAAGTCAAGTCAAGGGAAGCAAGAAGTCCACCTCTGCCGGCCATCATGCAAGGACACCAGAAAGTGTCCAGTGGCATAGTTAAGGATGGGCCAGGAGGTCAACTGCCCAGGGTACCACACCTTGAGGGGGTGTCAACTTGCACCTCCAATGGTGAACCTGAGGTGGAAAAGCAGTCTTCTGAGGCTTGGGAAGGCAGAGCACAAACTTTGCGATCATCAGAAGGCCTCCTGAAGGCCTTAGTAAGGCATTTCCAGTTTTTGCTGAAAACCAGAAGTGCATTTCTAAGGTCAGTCTGAGGTAGCCATTTTCAACCACTGTGCCGTGGCACACCGGTGTGTCACGACTTGTCTGCAGGTGTGCCGCAGAAGTTTGGGGGACAGTCATATATAAGTGAAGCCAATGGGGATATGAGCCCCCCACCAGCAGCATGGTGTACCTTGTCAATTGTCAAAAACCTGATGGTGTGCCTTGACAATTTTAATTGGAAAAGGTTGAAAATGGCTGGTCTGAGGCCAGGGGGTGTTATAAAATTTAGGTCCCCCAAGTGCCAGGTGGTGTAGCTACATCACTGCAGGTGTCTGTTGAAGTTCAGTTTTCCGTTCTCAAGATCAGAGCAGCAAAGGACAGTGTCCCCAGCAGGCCACCAACATGATCAACCTCTGCTTTGAAGATCCAGGCCTAAGTAGGTGCAGTGGCTGAGCTCAGGCAGTGATGAAATCCCGAAGACTGAACCACTGCCAGGGACAGAAGGGTCATTTTTGCACCTATCATGAGCAGTGCCAAGCTCTGGGGGGTGCAGAAAGTCCCACAGATGCCTCTGCAGGGTTCCCCAAGCCTCAGAAAGTGTAAAAAAAAAGATCAGAACCCGATTCCGGTTTTGACACTTCAGTGACTCTCTGGGGCCAGCAGGAGGGGGTGGTTCCACTATGGCAGAGGCAATGTGCACAGGGGTCTTGGGTTGGCAATGGGCCCCTGGCTGCTGGTCCTGCTGCTAACCCTGGTTACAGATCTGGAAATCTAAGATGGGTCAGTCTGAACACCTGAAAATCAGAGCAAGGCAGGTCTGAAATGCAAAGGCAAAACAGCACTGCAGAGAGATGGCAGCTCAGGCAGGGAAGCCTCCCAAAAGCCACGTCTGCAAGTCTTCATTTACTTGTTGACTTTTTTGGCTTTACAGTCATGACCTGTGACTTTCAATTAAGTGATTTATTTACTGCTTCTTTGAACAAGATCTTCTTTGGCGCAGCAGATGTACCTTTTCCACCCTCCTTCAGACAGAGCATTCAGAAACGCACCAATTAATTCACCTGCTGTGCCCGCAGGCAGTCTTTCCTCTGCCATGTCTGTATTCTCTTTGTGTCCAAATGGAGAATGTGGAGTTGCAGGAGAGGCTGAGCTGGATCCCATTCCGGTCATGCTGACAAGCCCAGACCCCCCCAAGTACTTCCAGTGAAAGCAGCAAATGCAAAACGCAGGTTTGCCTTGCAGTTAGTGACAAAGGGCACAATCCATCAGAAGTAGGTTCCATTGTGTTCAATGGGACTAACTCCCAGGAAAGTGAGGTTAGGATTGCAGCCAAGGAAGATCTTTCATGGGGTGGGCAGGAAGACAAATCCTTGTGCCCATGTTATGTGAAATTAAACTATGGGTGCGGGAACCAGGTGCACTGGCTCAAGACAGAACTAGGGGCTGGCATGAAATGAGGAGAAAGGCTAGGCCAGTGTTTCTCCAACTGTGGGTCAGGAACCACTAGGTGGGTCACGAGCCAATTTCAGGTGGGTCCCTATTCATTTCAATATGTTATTTTTAACACAATAGACTTGATACTACCATGGCATGTGACTGCATTTGGGAAAATGTGACAGACCTGTACTTTTAACAAGCTACTATGTATGTTCTTTTAACAGTGATAGTCAAAGGGACTTACTCCTGGGTAAGTGTGGGTACATAAGAACATAAGAACAGCCCCACTGGATCAGGCCATAGGCCCATCTAGTCCAGCTTCCTGTATCTCACAAAAGTCCACCAAATGCCCCAGGGAACACACCAGATAACAAGAGCCCTGCATCCTGGTGCCCTCCCTTGCATCTGGCGTAGCCCATTTCTAAAATCAGGAGGTTGCACATGCACATCATGGCTTGTAACCCATACTGGACTTTTTCTCCAGAAATGTGTCCAATTCCCTTTTAAAGGCATCTAGGCCCAATGCCATCATCACATCTTGTGGCAAGGAGTTCCACAGACCAACTACACGCCGAGTAAAGAAATATTTTATTTTCTCAGTCCTAACTCTCCTCACAAACAATTTTAGTGGATGTCCCCTGGTCCTGGTATGATGTGAGAGGGAAAAGAGCATCTCTCTATCCACTCTATCCTTCCTGTGCATAATTTTGTATGTCTCAATCATGTCCCCCCTCAGGCGCCTCTTTTCTAGGCTGAAGAGGTCCAAACACCGTAGCCTTTCCTCATAAGGAAGGTGCCCCAGCCCAGTAATCATCTTAGTCGCTCCCTTTTGCACCTTTTCCACTATGTCCTTTTTGAGATGCGGCAACCAGAACTGGACACAATACTCCAGGTGTGGCCTTACCATCGATTTGTACAACGTCATTATAATATTAGCCGTTTTGTTCTCAATACCTTTTCTAATGATCCCAAGCATAGAACTGGCCTTCTTCACTGCCGCTGCACATTGGACACTTTCCTTTCATGCTGCTGACAGAGTCATGGTTTTGCGTCTCTCTCTTTGAATTGACCACTTCCAGGCCATCCACTGACTCACCCACTCTGCATGTTTGGCCCCTTCTTGCTTTTCCAGTAGTGACTCCATTAACCGGAATACCTGCAACAGACTCAGTGGGGAAAACGCAGGGATCTGCTGCCATGGAGCACTCCAAGAAACTCTTTCTTAAAGTCAAGTCAAGGGAAGCAAGAAGTCCACCTCTGCCGGCCATCATGCAAGGACACCAGAAAGTGTCCAGTGGCATAGTTAAGGATGGGCCAGGAGGTCAACTGCCCAGGGTACCACACCTTGAGGGGGTGTCAACTTGCACCTCCAATGGTGAACCTGAGGTGGAAAAGCAGTCTTCTGAGGCTTGGGAAGGCAGAGCACAAACTTTGCGATCATCAGAAGGCCTCCTGAAGGCCTTAGTAAGGCCATATATTAGTGGAACCAATGGGGATATGAGTGTTCCCGAATGAACACACACACGATTCTTTGGATTTTGGAGAGGCAATCAAACAGGCGACAGGAGAATTCAAAGGACTTCTTATGTTTACTCTCGTTTGCAAACGGGACCCTCCACAAACACACACACACACGTGGAGAGACCCCGAACAATTACAATGATGCTGGTTTTATAGGGTAGACTAGGTAGGGGCGGGGGGACAAAAGAGCACACAAAGAGAGCAAAACACATCCATGGCAAGCATGGGAAAAATAACAGACTAACAGTCCCACAAACATTGGGCTTGGTTATCAGATCAACATCTTGATCCTCAGGATGTTCAGGAGGGCAATTCGATACGCATCGGCAATTTGTTTACAGAGATATCCATTACAAAGGATCTGGTACTCTATGCATCCCTTTTATTTGTTTATGACTTTCTGTTTACCCTTGTGAACATACCACAGCTAGCTTGTTCTCTGAGAGGGATTTTTAGATGCTGGCTTTTGGTCAGGGAAGAGCCTTGTGGGTATTTCATATTGTGAACTGGGCATCTTGGGATATTTCTATATTGTGAGCTCAGCATATTGGTATCATGAGTCCCCCACCAGCAGCATGGTGTACCTTGTCAATTGTCAAAAACCTGATGGTGTGCCTTGACAATTTTAATGCCTTGTCAGTGTGCCGCGAGCTGAAAAATGTTGAAAATGGCTGGTCTGAGGCCAGGGGGTGTTATGAAATTTTGTGTCCCCAAGTGCCAGGTGGTGTAGCTACACCACTGCAGGTGTCTGGTGAAGTTCAGTTTTCCGTTCTCAAGATCAGAGCAGCGAAGGACAGTGTCCCCAGCAGGCCACCAACATGATCAACCTCTGCTTTGAAGATCCAGGCCAGTGTTCAGCGATTAGGGAGCCATTCACAGTATGTGGCTTGAGTAACTGAGTCAGGTTACGTCTTGCAGAGGTAGACATATGCGGCCCCCATCCCAAGGGCAGTAATTAATCGGAATTGGGGGTATTCCACTATGGCATTCTGATAGCTCTTGATTGTGTGAAAATCTGCCTACCAGCAGTGTTGGACTGGGATAAGCTTGCGTTTTCAAGAGCCTTATCATTTAGGGGGGCCTTGACCTCCTGCCAGGCTGTCTCTGATGTTCAATGTGTCTGTTCAGATAACTGTGCAGAGGGATGTCTGAAAGGCAGGAATGGTTGAAAGAGTCCAATGGTTAAAAGACTTCCATGATTCACAAAGTTCTGCTTATACCAGTGAAACCACCTAAGTAGGTGCAATGGCTGAGCTCAGGCAGTGACGAAATCCCGAAGACTGAACCACTGCCAGGGACAGTGCCTGACAGTGCCAGAAGGGTCATTTTTGCACCTATCATGAGCAGTGCCAACCTCTGGGGGGTGCAGAAAGTCCCACAGATGCCTCTGCAGGGTTTTCCAAGCCTCAGAAAGCGTAAAAAAAAGATCAGAACCCGATTCCGGTTTTGACACTTCAGTGACTCTCTGGGGCCAGCAGGAGCGGGTGGTTCCACTATGGCAGAGACAATGTGCACAGGGGTCGTGGATTGGCAATGGGCCCCTGGCTGCTGGTCCTGCTGCTAACCCTGGTTACGGATCTGGAAATCTAAGATGGGTCAGTCTGAACACCTGAAAATCAGAGCAAGGCAGGTCTGAAATGCAAAGGCAAAACAGCACTGCAGAGAGATGGCAGCTCAGGCAGGGAAGCCTCCCAAAAGCCACGTCTGCCAGTCTTCATTTACTTGTTGACTTTTTTGGCTTTACAGTCATGACCTGTGACTTTCAATTAAGTGATTTAATTATTGCTTCTTTGAACAAGATCTTCTTTGGTGCAGCAGATGCACCTTTTCCTCCCTCCTTCAGACAGAGCATTCAGAAACGCGCCAATTAATTCACCTGCTGTGCCCGCAGGCAGTCTTTCCTCTGCCACGTCTGTATTCTCTTTGTGTCCAAATGGAGAATGTTGAGTTGCAGGAGAGGCTGAGCCGGATCCCATTCCGGTCATGCTGACAAGCCCAGACCCCTCCAAGGACTTCCAGTGAACGCAGCAAAGGTGAAACACAGGTTTGCCTTGCAGTTAGTGACAAAGGGCACAATCCGAACCAGGTCTACTCAGAAGTAGGTTCTACTGTGTTCAATGGGACTTACGCCCAGGAAAGTGAGGTTAGGATTGTAGCCAAAGAAGATCTCTCACGGGGTGGGCAGGAAGACAAATCCCTGTGCCCATGTTATGTGAAGTGGACGATGGGTGTGGGGACCAAGTGCACAGGCTCCTGACACAACTAGGGGCTGGCATGAAATGAGGAGAAAGGCGAGGCTATTGTGTTGCTGAAGACTCAAGAGCTGGTCTGGGGGAGTGAGGGCTCAATCTTGAGCCTTGTGCGCCAGCTCATCGCTGGCATGCACTGTTGCAAACATGCCATCAGGCACACTTGCGAGACTTACTGTGGGCCCAGCACCGGAGCTAGCCCAGCACAAGCCCTTTGTTGGGTTGCGCAGCTCGACACAGGATTCCTTGATTCTGTGGCGACTAAAGAGCTGCCACAGAATTGAGTAGCCCCATTGCGGGGCTTCTTCCCGTCCCCCAAGAAGCCACTGGAAGCTGCCCGGCATGCTTAGGATGCTGCAGCAGCCATTTTGGCACCAACTGCGTGCCGAGTAGCTCAGAACTGGGCTGTGAGTGAATTACACAACTCTGTTGGAACGGAGATCTAAGACTGGATTACAAAGCAGCATATTGCAGAAAATCCCTTAAGAAAGAGACGGAGGGCCCGATCCCATTCAGCTGTCCAGCTCTGACGCAGCTGTGCAAACAGGGCGTGAGTTGCATCCTGAGGTTGGAGGGGCAGTCACGGAGGCCTCCTCAAGGGAAGGGAACGCTTGTTTGGGCACTAGAAAGATGGGTCAAACCCAAGCTCCAGGCACAGTGAATCAATTAATTTGCAGGTTCCTGAACGTTCTGTCCCAGGGAGTGCAGGAAAGGTGCAAAGATGATTTGTTCACATAAGCAATAATGAAATCACTTATTTGTCATGTCTGTTAAGTCACAAGCCGTGATGGGAAAGAAAGGACATTGCAGCTTGAAAGGTACTCGTCTGGCCGCTTCCCACCAATCCACGTATGTCTTATGAGAACAGGATAATAAAATCTCTGGCCCGATGGGAAGATGCAGTACAAATGAGAGTGAGGTGTGCCATTCTTTTTTAAGTAAGACCCCACAGGGAACCAGGAATATCCATGTGTGTTGTCCCTTTCTTTAGTTAGCAGATTTGGATATCACCCTTATGGCCATAGGGACACTCTGAATCCTCAGCAACAAGAAGAGAAAAAATATTCTGGATTAATTAAAACCATGACTATAAAATGGACAAAAACCATCTAGGATGCAGTGCACCATTTCTCTTTCTCCTCAGGGGGACAGATGGAGTAGTGGCATAGCCAGAGGGGGTGCAAAGCCCTAAGTTTTGAAGGGAGCCACATCGCAGTGTGCAAGGGGCCCCTCCCACTTCCCTTTGTAGCCTTTCCATGTGGGGAGCCAAACAGAGACGTACGCCCCTTGCATCCCGCAAAACATAGTGCTTTGCACTCCCTCCAGCTACGCCATTGAGATGGAGGGGGGAAGACTAAAGGAGGACCATTCGGTCATGGGACAAATATAGGAAGTCTGATGTGACACCACTCAGCACAAGTGAGATATGGGTTGACCTGGAGAAAATCGGAATATCTCAACCAACAAAGTACAACTTGCACAAGAATTGGCAAGTCCCATCTATAAGAAGATTTCCAAGGAGACAGGTAAGGGGGAAACTCTGTCCTTTGGGGCTGCTCTCCGTGAAGCTTGGAAGTTCTTAACCATTCTTGGGAACGTACAGATAGCACTTCAGATAGCTTGAGGGTCTTCATTTCCTGCTTCAGGACCTCTGAACACACTGGGAAACAGGCTCCATCAGGCACCCTAAATCTGGCAGCTCCCAAATATGTTGCTCCAGATTGCATTTGTGTCTAAGTCAGGGGTGTCAAAATCATTTCGTACTGAGGGCCAAATAGCATTCATTATGTCTGCTGAGGGCCAGAAGTGGTCATTGGGCAGGAAGTGATGTCATTAAACAGGTCAGAACCTGTAGCATTTTGGTGCTACATGAGGAGCAGCCTGAGATGCTGCGTTAACGAAAACATTAAAACTCAATCAGTTGGTTAAAATGGGAACATCATTACACGTTAACTAACACAACATTTTGCTTCTTTACTTAAATTGGCTAAAATACAATTGAAGGTTTCACTTTTACATATCAGAACTTTTCAAAAAATAATAACACATCATTAAACTGGTTTTCATGGGCATACAGAGTTGTTATGGCTTTGAATTCTGTTTTTTACATACTGAAATCAGATAAGTCTTTTGTAGTTCATTGGGAACTGCTGTAGTGTACAGGTTGTGATTGTGCCATGGCATTTTCAAATGTTGTTTAAAAGTTCTTTGGTTCCTTTTTCCATCATGACAAGCAATTGCTTGTGGGTTTTTTTTTGAATGTCAATGTTTTTTTTAATCTTTCCATGATGCTAAAAGTGGGACTGCTTAGGCCTCCCCCTTGTCTCTTGCTGTTATGGGAGGTAATCAAGGTGCAGACGCGTGTGGCCTCTGGGAACCAAGTGCCTCGGGAACTAAGTGCCAGGTAAGGCACAAGAGTTTAGCATCTGGGCGAGTTCAGCAGCAGGGCGAGGAGGCCAGGGCCCCAGACACTGCCCTTCCTCTTCCCTTGAGAAGAGGGCTGCTATCCAGTGTACGGTTTTTAAAAGGACCCCTAAATAAAACAACAACAAAAAAGCTATGCAGTCAGACAGCCAGCAGCAGGGTGGGGGCTATCCAGTGTTCTGCATCGAGTGCCACATGTATGATTATATGCCTCTGGGGCATAAGTCATGTGTGTGTCCTCGGTGCAAGGAGCTCCAGGGTCTCAGGGAACGCGTCCGCTCCCTTGAAGCCTTGGTGGCCGATCTGGAGAAGCGCAGGCAGCCAGAGGAGGACCGTGGGGAGACTTCCGGGGACGATCAGGCTTCGTCCCAACCTCAGGCGTGCAGCTCCTCGGCTGCCCGGGTGGGAAGTCTCGGGACTGGAGGACATCATCCTGGAGAGGAGGGAAACAATCCCCTAGGGGGGACCCCTTCTCCAGGGGATGGGCCCGTATCCGAGCGCACTCGGGATACTCCTCGGCGGGAGGGGGGTTGGGGGCTTCTTGTAGTGGGGGATTCGATTATTAGAAACATAGAGAGGGGGGTTTGCGACAGATGTGAGGACCGCATGGTGACTTGCCTGCCTGGTGCAAAGGTTGCGGACATCACTTCTCGTCTAGACAGGCTAGTAGACAGTGCTGGGGGAGAGGTAGCGGCTGTGGTGCATGTCGGCACCAACGACGTGGGCAAGTGTAGCTGGGAGGTCCTGGAGGCCAAATTTAGGCTTTTAGGCAGGAAGCTGAAAGTCAGGACCTCAAAGGTAGCGTTCTCTGAAGTGCTACCTGTTCCACGCGCAGGGCCAGCTAGGCAGGCGGAGATCAGGGGTCTCAATGCGTGGATGAGACGGTGGTGTAGGGAGGAGGGGTTTAGATTCGTTAGGCACTGGGGAACGTTTTGGGACAAGCGGGGCCTGTACAAGAGGGACGGGCTCCATTTGAACCAGAATGGAACCAGACTGCTGGCGCATAACATTAAAAAGGTGGCAGAGCAGCTTTTAAACTGATCCCTGGGGGAAGGCCGACAGGAGCCGAGGGGCATCCGGTTCGGGACTCCTCATCCCTATGGGATGAGGATGGGGAGGTTAGAGAACAACAAGACAAAGGCAGGGTAGGAGAAGAAATTGGGAAAGGTAGGGTGATGGGATGTGATAGACGGTTTGGCACAATGAGAGGATGCGGGGACAAAGGAGCAAATAAGCAGCCCATCCTGGGGCATTCCGTGTATAAATGCTTTTATGCGAATGCCCGAAGTCTACGAGCAAAGGTGGGAGAACTGGAATGTCTGGTGACAAGGGAAAATATTGACATAGTGGGCATAACGGAAACCTGGTGGAATGCGGAGAATCAGTGGGATACCGCAATCCCGGGCTATAAACTCTACAGGAGGGACAGGCAGGGGCGTGTTGGAGGTGGGGTGGCCCTTTATGTTAAGGAAGGGATAGAATCCAGCAAAGTAGAGATTGAAGGTGGGTCCGACTCCACCGTAGAATCTCTGTGGGTTAAATTACCAGGCTTGTGCAGCGATGTAATACTGGGGGCGTGCTATCGTCCTCCAGACCAGAAATCTGATGGGGACCTTGAAATGAGGAAACAGATCAGGGAGGTGACAAGGAGGGACAGGGTTGTAATCATGGGGGACTTCAATTATCCTCATATTGACTGGGTCAATTTGTGTTCTGGTCACAATAAGGAAACCGGATTTCTTGACGTGCTAAATGACTGTGGCTTAGATCAGCTAGTCACGGAGCCCACGAGAGGACAGGTGACTCTGGATTTAATTTTGTGCGGTACGCAGGACCTGGTTAGAGATGTAAACGTTACTGAGCCATTGGGGAAGAGTGATCATGCTGCGATCCGTTTTGACATGCACGTTGGGGGAAGAATACCAGGCAAATCTCTAACAAAAACCCTTGACTTCCGACGGGCGGACTTCCCTCAAATGAGGAGGCTGGTTAGAAGGAGGTTGAAAGGGAGGGTAAAAAGAGTCCAATCTCTCCAGAGTGCATGGAGGCTGCTTAAAACAACAGTAATAGAGGCCCAGCAGAGGTGTATACCGCAAAGAAAGAAGGGTTCCACTAAATCCAGGAGGGTGCCCGCATGGCTAACCAGCCAAGTTAGAGAGGCTGTGAAGGGCAAGGAAGCTTCTTTCTGTAAATGGAAGTCTTGCCCTAATGAGGAGAATAAAAAGGAACATAAACTGTGGCAAAAGAAATGTAAGAAGGTGATATGGGAGGCCAAGCGAGACTATGAGGAACGCATGGCCAGCAACATTAAGGGGAACAATAAAAGCTTCTTCAAATATGTTAGAAGCAGGAAACCCGCCAGAGAAGCGGTTGGCCCTCTGGATGGTGAGGGAGGGAAAGGGGAGATAAAAGGAGACTTAGAGATGGCAGAGAAATTAAATGAGTTCTTTGCATCTGTCTTCACGGCAGAAGACCTCGGGCAGATACCGCTGCCCGAACGGCCCCTCCTGACCGAGGAGTTAAGTCAGATAGAGGTTAAAAGAGAAGATGTTTCAGACCTCATTGATAAATTAAAGATCAATAAGTCACCGGGCCCTGATGGCATCCACCCAAGGGTTATTAAGGAATTGAAGAATGAAGTTGCAGATCTCTTGACTAAGGTATGCAACTTGTCCATCAAAACGGCCACGGTGCCAGAAGATTGGAGGATAGCAAATGTCACGCCTATTTTTAAAAAGGGAAAGAGGGGGGACCCGGGAAACTATAGGCCGGTCAGCCTAACATCCATACCGGGTAAGATGGTGGAATGCCTCATCAAAGATAGGATCTCAAAACACATAGACGAACAGGCCTTGCTGAGGGAGAGTCAGCATGGCTTCTGTAAGGGTAAGTCTTGCCTCACAAACCTTATAGAATTCTTTGAAAAGGTCAACAGGCATGTGGATGCGGGAGAACCCGTGGACATTATATATCTGGACTTTCAGAAGGCGTTTGACACGGTCCCTCACCAAAGGCTACTGAAAAAAACTCCACAGTCAGGGAATTAGAGGACAGGTCCTCTCGTGGATTGAGAACTGGTTGGAGGCCAGGAAGCAGAGAGTGGGTGTCAATGGGCAATTTTCACAATGGAGAGAGGTGAAAAGCGGTGTGCCCCAAGGATCTGTCCTGGGACCGGTGCTTTTCAACCTCTTCATAAATGACCTGGAGACAGGGTTGAGCAGTGAAGTGGCTAAGTTTGCAGATGACACCAAACTTTTCCGAGTGGTAAAGACCAGAAGTGATTGTGAGGAGCTCCAGAAGGATCTCTCCAGACTGGCAGAATGGGCAGCAAAATGGCAGATGCGCTTCAATGTCGGTAAGTGTAAAGTCATGCACATTGGGGCAAAAAATCAAAACTTTAGATATAGGCTGATGGGTTCTGAGCTGTCTGTGACAGATCAGGAGAGAGATCTTGGGGTGGTGGTGGACAGGTCGATGAAAGTGTCCACCCAATGTGTGGCAGCAGTGAAGAAGGCCAATTCTATGCTTGGGATCATTAGGAAGGGTATTGAGAACAAAACGGTTAGTATTATAATGCCGTTGTACAAATCTATGGTAAGGCCACACCTGGAGTATTGTGTCCAGTTCTGGTCGCCGCATCTCAAAAAAGACATAGTGGAAATGGAAAAGGTGCAAAAGAGAGCGACTAAGATGATTACGGGGCTGGGGCACCTTCCTTATGAGGAAAGGCTACGGCGTTTGGGCCTCTTCAGCCTAGAAAAGAGACGCTTGAGGGGGGACATGATTGAGACATACAAAATTATGCAGGGGATGGACAGAGTGGATAGGGAGATGCTCTTTACACTCTCACATAATACCAGAACCAGGGGACATCCACTAAAATTGAGTGATGGGCGGGTTAGGACAGACAAAAGAAAATATTTCTTTACTCAGCGCGTGGTCGGTCTGTGGAACTCCTTGCCACAGGATGTGGTGCTGGCGTCTAGCCTAGACGCCTTTAAAAGGGGATTGGACGAGTTTCTGGAGGAAAAATCCGTTATGGGGTACAAGCCATGATGAGTATGCGCAACCTCCTGATTTTAGGAATGGGTTAAGTCAGAATGCCAGATGTAGGGGAGAGCACCAGGATGAGGTCTCTTGTTATCTGGTGTGCTCCCTGGGGCATTTGGTGGGCCGCTGTGAGATACAGGAAGCTGGACTAGATGGGCCTATGGCCTGATCCAGTGGGGCTGTTCTTATGTTCTTATGTTCTTATGTTTCTGCAGGACTCACACCACTTGGATCCTCAGAGAGGCACTGAAACCCTGGCAGGGGTTCAATCAGATCCCACTGTATTTCGTCTGCAAGCGGGGCTCACTTCTCACTGAAATGAGCAAAGACTTCAGGCTTTTACTTGGCATATGTACTCTTTGAGCTTGCTGGAGGAAGGAGGGGCGGTGCAAGGGGAGGGGGAGGGGAGGAGAGGGGAGGGGAGGAAACAGAAGAGGGACATGACAGGGGAGATGAGGAAAACAGGATGGATGGGAGGGGGAGGAGAGAGGCAGATTGGCACAAACAGCAGTTCATCAATAGGACAACCACCAGCAAGTTCCAGCAGGCTGAGCGAGCGTTCTGCTTGCATATGTGCTCTAGACTGGCTTTTGTTTGCCGTCATTTGGCCTTCTTCGTTTCTTAATGTTCTTTGCCCTTCCCCCGAGACTCAAACTGACCAGAACATCCTGTGAATTCACTGGAGGCTCAAGATGACCAGATCATCTTATATATTTTATGTTGTCTAATACAGCCTTGAATTGGGCCGGGGTCCTGAGCTGGAGACCCGAAATCCCGAGGCTCTGGACCCCTGGCCATCTGTATACACAAAGGCCTGCGATGGCCCCTCCTCTTAAACTGTTGCCACCCCCTGTGTGAAAATCCACCCCCCCCCCACTCACCTGAGGCTCACAGAGCCTCATGCAACCCGCGGCTATCAACTCTGCTTCTGGGAAACCTCAGAGAGGCTCGCATGGCTCAGAGTTTGATTTGGCTTTGAAAGAGCATTTCAGTTCCTATTTCTGAATGAAAACCAGGCTGGAGTAGAGCTGACTCTTACCTTTCCCCAGGTGCCCCTGTCCACCTGAGAGAGGGAAACTACAGGGAAAAACAGGAGGACTCTGGGAATCCTTCCTTATGAGGAAAGGCTACGGCCTTTGGGCCTCTTCAGCCTAGAAAAGAGCTGCCTGAGGGGGGATGTGATTGAGACATACAAAATTATGCACGGGAAGGATAGAGTGGATAGAGAGATGCTCTTTTCCCTCTCACATAACACCAGAACCAGGGGATATCTACTAAAATCAATTGTGGGAAGAATTAAAACAGAGAAAATAAAATATTTCTTTACTCGGAGTGCAGTTGGTCTGTGGAACTCCTTGCCACAAGATGTGGTGATGGCATTGGGCCTAGAGACCTTTAAAAGGGAATTGGACACTTTTCTGGAGAAAAAGTCCATTGTTATCTGGTGTGCTCCCTGGGGCATTTTGTGGGCCGCTGTGAGATACAGGAAGCTGGACTAGATGGGCCTATGGCCTGATCCAGTGGGGCTGTTCTGATGTTCTTATGTATGGTGTGTCCCCTGATTCCAGCACCTTTGACTTCAAAGGGTTCTGTTTTTCCCGCATGGTACTTGACCGGGAATTGATGCAGTGGGTGAGGACCCCCAGCGAAGGCCAGAATAAACACCCCACTGCACATGTGAACCTGTTCTAGCGTCTGAGAATCTTCAGGAAGGCAGGTACGGAGTGAATTTTTTTTGGTGATAGAGTTAAGCATTTTGATTGCTCAAACCAACGAGACGGCCAAGAAGCTTTTGGCATTGTCTTGCCAGGCTCTCTGGGTGGTGCCACGTAGGCAATTGCTGTCCTGTACCCACCCTAATCTCTCCAGGAACGCTATATAGTGCCTCGGTTGCTGGGCTCAGACAACGCTGTGGATGCCACCATGCTCTCCAGCACCTTCCTCCTACTTGTGGGGCTCTTTGCTCTGGGGCTAAGCCTGCCTCTTCCTCCTGACCAGCGAGATCCAGGTGAGTGTCTCTTTCCAGCCCTCCTTTGGGCCTCACATTTAGATCCATTTTCCCTCTTAGGGCCATCTACGTATTATTACCATGAAATACTGTGGATGGGGCAGGTCCCAGGAGCTTAACCTGGCTTGCTTATCCATATATTTGGGCAGCTCTATGCCCAGTAGTACAAAGCCTTTCTATTCACAAAATGGGCTTGAGTTCTCCCCTTGAATGCCTGGTCTTCTTTGCTGGGTGGCAATTTTTACATGCAGCCACTGTTCATGAATCATTCAACAGCCATGTTCTCCTCCCTCTCCCCTTCCCCCCTCCCAGTTCAGTGGTAACTTCATTTGAAGCTCATAAATGAACATTGTCATGGGACAGCCAAGGGCTCCAAGCACCTGCTTGCTTCTTTCGGCTGGTCCACAGGTGTGGAGTTCTTGCTTTTAACTCTACTGTCAAAAGCATCTTTTTTCCAAGGATGGGAGCTCCTGAAATAGCAGAGAACATGGGACATACAGAGCAAGGACAAATTGGGAGTGTTTCCTGCTTCATAGTGACAGAAAGATTTTGGTGCACTGATTGATGCACTGCAGAAACAGTCAAAGGTCTTTAGAGGGTTTGGAAGCTTTATTGATAGCTGATAGATGAATTCCAAGCCAATTGCATAGACCAAATAGATGTTGGAAGGGTAAAAGATAAGAAGTGCTTCTTATCTTCTATCCTTCCAACATCTATTTTGTACATTTTCATATGTTTTTGCCAATCTAACTAGAGTCAAATATCATCTCAACATGATTTTATAAAAATTATCTTTAAGGTTTACATTCAAAGTAAATGTCAGTCTTTCAATCCACAAACTCTGTTCCTCTTCTATTTTAACAAGAACAGCATTGTCCATCAGAGTCTCCTCCTCCTGACATTAATTCTGTTATACATTTTCTGATCTTCCCTCTTGTCCTCCTAAGTCGTCCTGTTCTTCTTTGAATTTCTGCATAAAATCTCTTGCCTTTTGAACTGTATCCAGGCAGTAGATTCTTTGTTGAAATCTGAAAATCAAACCCTCCAGCTTTCCCCATCTAAACATAATCTTCCTCTTTTTCAGCTCTTCTGTCAAAAATACATAATCCTTCCATAGTATACTACTGTCCTGATTCTATTCAATTTTCCAGCACCAGTGCAGCTGCAATGCAGCCCTAAGGTAAGGGAACAAATGTTCCCAGACCTTGAGGAGGCCTCTTTGACTGCCTCCCTACCAAAGGATGTAGTGTTTGCCCCATTGGCTCAGCTGCACTGGCCCTGGAAAATGGGATAGGATTTGGCCCTAAGAGGGATCTCCTTCAAGATTATAACATGTCCTTGAAGACATATTATTGAGGACAACATCCTTCAGTCTGCAGACTTGTTTTTGCATGTTGTTGTAACACCTTACCTCCCAGTTTCTTCCTAGTAAAATGGATCAGAATGTCTCTAGCAGCTATGTAGTGTGGCAAATCTTGTATTAACTCTAAACCTGGTCAACTTCTGAATCAATGATTTGTTCATCTGTTCGCAAATACTGAGCTAGAACCTCCACCATTTGCTGTCTCCAATCTTCTCCATCTCCTCCAAAATTCTCTGGTACAGCTCTGAATCTCAATATCTTTTCTTTATTTGCTTGCTCCATTAGAGATATCATATCCAATGTTTTCTCATGTTCCAAGCTAAGGACTTCCATTCTACAATCAGAGACTCTTGTTTGATATATTTGATGGATTCCTCCAGCCGAACCATGTCCTTTCTCAATTCCAATTTCAGGTCTTTAAGCTCTTGTTCAACTGAGTGTATTTTTAATTCAATTTTAAACTGAAACTGCTGAAACATGTTCCAAAAATTCCACACTTAAATTTTCTCTTTGGAGTCTGTATTGGTGATCTTGACTGTTTTGGTTTTTCTTTTGCTTGCTCCATAGTATTGGCTCTTCTGCGTGTTGTCGTATTGATATCCTCCCAGTTAGGAGAGCTTATGCTGAAATATGAGTGGAGTTCTGTGTATCTCTCTCAAACAGGAAAAAAAAAAATTCCAAATGTAGTTCCGGTTTTCACCAGCAGATGTCACTTTCTATTGAATTCTTTTTTTATAATACTTTTTAATTTTATTAAAAACAAACACAAAACAGATACACACATAAACAATTTTTTTTTTAAAAAAGCACATTACAAATTGTATGGCAAATGTAGAGATCTCAAACAAAATTTCTTATTCTACTACAAAATCATACAAAAATTATCAAACTTTAAGAATTGATACCTATTATAAAATATATTTTCCACACAAGTAGAAAAATAAAAAAAAACATAAAAGTTAACTCCTATCTACTCATCAAATCCATAGATCACTTCACCCACTTTCCCCTCAATGCACAGTAAGTCTATGAATGGTCTTTTACTATTTTACTGAGTAATGGTCTTTTACTATTTTACTGAGGTCTCTTGTTATCTGGTGTGCTCCCTGGGGCATTTGGTGGGCCGCTGTGAGATACAGGAAGCTGGACTAGATGGGCCTATGGCCTGATCCAGTGGGGCTGTTCTTATGTTCTTATGTTCTTATGTACTAACTTATCTTTAAGAAAAATTGTAAGTTTTTTTCCATTTCTGCCAAATCCAATACCTTTAACCACCACTCTTCCAGTATGGGTATCTCTGGAACTTTCCAGTATTTGGCATACAATATTCTTGCAGCAGTTGTCATATATAAAAACATAGTTTCATAGTCTTTCTGAGTTGAGTCATCCAGTATTCCCAACAAAAAAGCTTCTGGTTTCATTTGTAAATTTAACTTCAATAACAACTGCATTTGCTGGTGTATCAAAGTCAAATACCATCTATACATCATCTTATAAAAAATCTCTTTAAGGTTTACTTTCAAAGTCAATTTCAATCTTTGAATCCACAAGCTCTCCCATTGCTCCATGGATATCTCATGACCAACATGACTTGCCCATTGTATCATATACTCCTTAACCTGATCCTCTTCTGTCTCCTATTTTAACAATAACATGTACTGCATCCTGCAGTTGGGTGGCACTCAAAGTAAGGGAATGTTTGTTCCCTGACCTTAAAGCTGCATTGCCCTTATGTCAGTGCTGGAAAGTGTTGGTATGCTCAACTCTTGCTCAAAACATTTGTAAATACTTTTCAGTTGAATTCAATTCAATTGAATTCAACCAGTTTGAGCACTCTATGGGTTATAACACTCTATGGTTTATAATGGAGTTCTTGCATTCTAATGTTTGTAAGCTATGATGTATAAAAGTAAAATATAAACATCCCAGATATTGTGATCATTAAAGTCAATAAAAAGTTATTAATCAATATAAAAACATCCTGATGAAGTACTTGGAGACCATTCGACTGTTAGAAGCTTTCAAAACACATCTCTTCATCGGTCCGCTTGCTACACACACTCCCCTGATTTCATTGCTTCCCAGTTCTATAGAGAGCTGTAGGTCATCTCTTGTTTTCCCTTTGATCCAGGGAAGTCCTCGGCTGCAAGCTATCAAAAGCAGTCGTGTTTCAGTCCCCTGGTGCTTTCCAGGCAGGAACGTTCAGCCTGCCATGTTGACTCCCCCATGTGACCTCCTCCTATCCTGCATTCTCTTGGCTCCAACTTCAGTTTTCCCCAGTTCAGAGCTGCCCGGTGTGCGGGGTTGTAGCGGTGCTGAAAATGGCTGCTGGGCAGCTGCCGCCAGCTCCTTCATCCCCTTCCCCCGGGTAAGACGAGTAGCCCCACAATGGGGCTACTCAATTCACCACCAATGAAAAGGTTGGCGGTGAATCAAGAGCCTCTGTGTCAGGCAGTGACCCCAATGTGGTGGTTCTGGATCCGGTGGAGCAAAGGTCCACAGACCTGCCGCCCCCGCCCCACTCCCTCCCCTCAGAACGCCTTCTCTCTGTGGTCTCCCTGCCCTCTGCCTGCCTCCCCCTGGAACGCTGCCTCCCCGCCTCCCCCCACATCCCTACCTACCTCTCTGCTGCTCCACAGTCCATGCGACTGCCTAGTGGTGGAGCTACAGCAGCCACCAGGTACTAACCCAGCACCAGCTACTCCTTGGCTACCATCGATCCTCGCTCAGTGGTAGGCCCCGCAAATGTGTCTTGTGGCACATTTGTGAGAGTGTGCGCCGGCAGCAAGCCGGTGCGCACTGTTCAGGATTGGGCTGAAAAATTAACCATTTAGGATCTCACTTTAAGCTCCTTCCAGCATTAGGATCCTGACAGCAAAAGGAGGAAGGTGACCAACAGGTGAGCCAAAGTGATCCAGGCAGGGAGTCTGAGCTGGCTCGGCTAGAGGGCTGGGTCCAGGGCCTCTGAGATGAATTTTCTTAGGGGGGACAAAGTTTCCTTTGGGCTTCTTCCCAAAGGGGGAAGGGGGAATGGGAGCAGGCAGAACAGGGGGCAAAATAGGGCAGGGGGAGGGTGCTGACAGCCGGAATAGTCTTTGGAGCCCAGGTCCATCAGGCTTCTAGATGCAGAGTCCAGGTCTACCCAACCATGCGGCTCTGGCAGTTGGTGAAAGTAAAATGGAAACCCAAACACACTCTTTTTTTTTTTTTTTATAATGCTTTATTTATTTATTACAGATACAGGTAAGGAAAATTGGATAGACTTAGGGCTAGGACTACATAGGTTACACACAAGGGTGGTGGCCATCGATTACAACAAACATTAATCCAAACAAAATTAATAATCAATACAAAAATTATCATTTTCATTAACCCAACTGGTTAATACTTTAACATTCCATATTTTTCCTCTAACCTTATCTATCCCATCATAAAAAAAACACTTCAGACTTTTACTTATACACTCTTCTTACCACTAAACTAGTCTCTAAAATAAAATCTCTTATCTGATTCTTAATTTCTAATATCACATCTGAAAACAAATATCTCCAATTACACTGGTACTATATTTTGCTTATCCACCACATATTTATTAACGCAAAATACAGGTTTAATATTTTTTTCAAAAATAAATTGACATCTATAATTTATTTTATTTACCTTCTCTTTTATAAAATAACCCTTTTATTTATCTTAATACCACTTTAATTTACACAATACTTATATTCTAAATTTACAGTTCCATCTAATTTATTTCATATGTTTACCACTTTAATCTTCACAATACTTATATTCCAAATTCCCTTTTCATCCACTTTAATTTAATCTAATTAATAAAATATTTATCTTAATACCACTTAATTTCCACAATATTTATATTTCAAATTTTCATTTACATCTATATTAATTTAATATAATTTTAAAAAAATTTCTACTTATTACTCAACCATTTTGAGTTTACTTTGTACTCTATCTTATTGGTGTTCCTTCTTAGTCCTCCAACTGGTTCTTCCACTTCTTCTTTTTCTTCTTTTTCTTCTTAAGCCCCTACTCTGTTTTTCTTTCTTTTTTTTCATTCTGTTATTCTTGAATTCAATCCATAAATTCTTCCTCTTCTTGAGACAGCTTGCTCTCTGAACATTTCCTCTTTTTTCTTCCTTAAGGTTCTTAGTTATTATGACAATTGCTTCTTCCATCTCGTGTCCCATTTCAAAATACTCCACTTCTTTAACTTCACCCGACATCTGATCCATTCTTTTTTCTTCTCTGTTGTTTATAATCCGTTCCCTGAGCTTACAAGGGAGGAGCTTATTTGCCCAATTTGTTCAGAGAGTTCTCTGACTTGTTGCTCCATTTCTCTTCTAAAATCCATCAGAAAACCCACCAACAAGGCCTGGCTTTCACGATCATTTTTTAGATTTTCAAAAGCCATTTTTATCAACACCAACTCGAACCACTTCCTGCAGGGCTACTTTCTAATTTTATATATAGGGCTACTTTCCAAATTTTTTCCACATAGTCAAATTAGGTTAGTATGCCTTTAAATCCCCCCCCCCAAAAAAAAGAAATTCAAGAAATTCAAGAAATTCAAATTCAATACATACCATTAAAAAAAATATAATCTTGTACTTACTCCAGCAAGGGAAATATCAATTCACCTATTCCCCCCCAGGTGGCTAATGGCCAGCATGAATAATCTTGAATTATCTTCTCTTCCTCCAGTCTTCTTACTTACAATTCTTGGCAAAACTTTTTAACGAGCCAAGTTCACTCACTCTTAATAGCTTTTTTCGCTGCAATGTTGTTGCATCTAGGCTGTGGGAGGACGGGTTCTCAGTTTTCCGAGCTTCTCCAATATGGCGCCCAGGATAGATATGATTCAGCACAGAGCAAAACAGAGAGAAATCCTTGAAATTGCCTGTTTCTAATGACCCCCCCCCCCCCGTTCAAGCTCTCAGCTCTTCATACCGTCTTCCTGGCACCGAAGCATGCCTTAGTTGTTTAGGCACATGAAAACACATCTATTTCGCAGTCTCTTCGGGAGCCCCCAAAGTTCACTGCAACTTTGCTAAGAGTTAGCTCCGCCCCCAAACACTCCTTAGTCTCTCTTAAATCTTTGAAATATAGAAAATCAGCAGCATCACCGTTAGACTTGCACTAGAATGGACAGTGTGCTGTGTGCACCAAAATGAACTTCTGTGAACAACCCTTTTTTGGAGGTCCCAGGTGGCCACCAGGCTCTGTTTTTCCTATCTAGTCAGCTGAGGTGTATGTGCCAGAGATCTCCTGCACAATGTATATGAGGTCTATAAGGAGAGCGTCTGGGGTTGCTCTCTCTCCTGCCTTCTGGAATGCTGACCTTCAGGCTCTGTACGTAGAAGAGGGAACATGGATTTTCTGAACACTGCATTCATTCAGCCTGCAAGCAAACTTTGTGGAATGTTCATTAACTGTTAGGTAAATAGATGGCGTTAGAGCTTTTCTTAGTTTATTTGCTGTGGGATATCCCCTGAATGTTTTATACTGGAGAGCATTTGTTCTCGTTATGCAATTTTATTACTCTGAGTAGACCCTTTTTAAAATGAGCTTGGATTGCTTGGGTGGATCTCAAGGCATACTGAGTCTACATCTTGAAGCCCCAGATAAGACTTGGCTAATTTGGGTAATTTGGGATTATTTAAAGGTGTATTGGCTCTTTCGCCTGGGGCACCGAGTAAGGGAGTGTGCAGTAAGTAGCAGAGTCTTTGAATGGGATAAGGTCCTTCTTGAGAACGTGGGGACTGTCCAATCTCCTCCCTTCCAGAGCTACTTTCCCCAAACGTCTTTCACTGCTTTGACTTGCACTGAATAATCCTTGCCTTCTTTTTTTCTGCCACACTCTTCTCGACACTGAACCAGTAGAGAGCAGGGCATCCCATGGCTACCTCTCCCCACCCAACCATGAGGAGATCACACTTCGTAGTGAACCAACTGAGATCCTCGCTTGCAAGATCACAGGGTTCATTGCTGGTGACTCTACTATCCAGCCACTCAAGAATAACAGCCCCTTCCCTGAAGACAACTACATTGGCTCTCAAGTCACAGAGGAAAACGGTGATGGTTCTTATTCTACCAACCTCCAGATGAAGATCCCTGCATATGAAAAGGAAAGTTATTCCTGCTGGATTGTCAAAGAAGGTCTCCCTGTGAAGTTCACCCAAAAGACCATGGAGAAATCCCAGGGTCAAAAATGAAGAGCATCCTCACCCAGCATTGCTCCAGAATTGTCTCTAGCATGATCACATGTATGTGTGGTCTGGCTGAATAAATGAGAGCCCACTCACAGATATCTCTTGGGGTGATCTGTTTTGGGAGAACCAGTGATTTGTGTGGGGTGGGTGGGTGGGAACTGGAATGAAGGGGGAGTGTCCATGTCTCAGAAACCGGTATCAGGACTTGGTTGTCATGGGGGAAAATGCATTCAGAAGTATCCCATGTTCTTCATCTCACTCTTTAGTCAAAATCCTCAGTGTTGCATATGTGGGGTTGCCCCATGGTATCTTCACATCAACCCAATGAAGGAAGGGGGTCAGAAAACTACACCCAGGGCACCAACTGAGCTTCATGGTTATGTTTTAGTTTGACCCCAAATCAAACACACGCAGGCCAAGGCCAACAATCTATCGCCCATTTCACACTGGCTTCTCTGCACATGCTCAGATGAGCTCTCTTCTCATCGTACAGAACAGAATTCAGAACAAAAGAGACATCTGTGTCATTAATAAATCTTTGCATTTACGTGGCAAGTGGCTGCCCCCTCAGGCAGCTCTTTTCTAGGCTGAAGAGGCCCAAACGCCATAGCCTTTCCTCATAAGGAAGGATTCCCAGAGTCTCCTGTTTTTCCCTGTAGTTTCCCTCTCTCAGGTGGACAGGGGCACCTGGGGAAAGGTGCGAGTCGGCTCTACTCCAGCCTCATTTTCATTCAGAAATAGGAACTGAAATGCTCTTTCAAAGCCAAATCAAACTCTGAGCCATGCGAGCCTCTCTGAGGTTTCCCAGAAGCAGAGTTGATAGCCCCGGCTTGCATGAGGCTCTGTGAGCCTCAGGTGAGTGGGGGGGGGGGTGGATTTTCGCACAGGGGGGTGGCAACAGTTCAAGGGGAGGGGCCATCACAGTCCTTTTTGTATACAGATGGCCAGGGGTCCAGAGCCTCGGGATTTCGGGTCTCCAGCTCAGGACCCCGGCCCAATTCAAGGCTGTATTAGACAACATAAAATATATAAGATGATCTGGTCATCTTGAGCCTCCAGAGAATTCACAGGAAGTTCTGGTCAGTTTGAGTCTCGGGGGAAGGGCAAAGAACATTAAACAACACAGAAGGCCAAATGACGGCAAACAAAAGCCAATCTAGAGCACATATGCAAGCAGAACACACGCTGAGCCTGCTGGAACTTGCTGACGGTTGTGGTATTGATGAACTGCTGGCACCCAGTTAGTGCCAATCTGCCTCTCTCCTCCCCCTCCCATCCATCCTGTTTTCCTCATCTCCCCTGCCATGTCCCTCTTCTGTTTCCTCCCCTCCCCACTCCTCCCCTCCCCCTCCCCTTGCACCGCCCCTCCTTCCTCCAGCAAGCTCAAAGAGTACATATGCCAAGTAAAAGCCTGAAGTCTTTGCTCATTTCAGTGAGAAGTGAGCCCCACTTGCAAACGAAATACAATGGGATCTGATTGAACCCCTGCCAGGGTTTCAGTGCCTCTCTGAGAATCCAAGTGGTGTGAGTCCTGCAGAAACATCTGCCCAGGGCGTGGGGCTCGGGAGATCCACTGCAGGTCTGTCCCTCTTCCCCACCACAGCAGAGAAAGCAACAAGTTCTTGCTAAGACAGTCGCCCCAGAAACAGAGCCACAGAACCCAGATGAGTTTTTCAGCATTTTTCAACTGTTGTGCTCCAAACTTCTGTGTCACGCCTGCATATTTTCTTGGCACACCAATGTGCCACACACACCAGTGGGAAATTGCTGCTGTAGAAGTATGTTGCCAGAGGGAGTGAGGCTTGCCAGCAAAATTCAGGTGCAAAATTCTCTCTAATGCAAATCAATTTAAAAAACCAATTCCCTTTGCTCTGTGCTTTCAAAACAGCCTTGCTGCCCTTTGGGATGTTTCAGACAGAGTCATTAGGCAAACAATCCATCAGTCAGTCTCTCTCCAGGGGAGCCATCGACCCCTCCCTTCATCCAGAGCAAAGTGATTATCTTTCTTTCAGCTGCTCAGGGGGAATGGAGGGGTCCCTTGGAGTGAAGCTAAGTACCTGGAGAGAGAATGATGGATGGATTGTCAGCCAGCTGCCCTCTCTCCAACTAACAAGGCCATTGTCATTGTCTGGAAAGTATCAACAAAGGCTGGAGGGAAGAGTTCCACAAGGACTGCAGGGCCACAAGAGTCTGAAACTGAGGTGCAGTAAAGACAGAACCGTTTTTGTTCCATGATGAATCGGAAAAGAGCACTGCTGGTGCGCAATTCCCCCAACACTTCTGTCTTCTCTAAGTGACCCATGCACTGAAGACGCTTCTTCTCTTATCAAATCACAGTGGCGTCACTGGGTTTATTTCACCCAGTGCGGGAAGCACCCCCATGATGGACCTCCTCCCATGCAGTGGGGTAACACCCTGGGCAGTGGTGTGGTGGTGTCCCATTCCCCCACCCCACTGGTGTTTTTTTTTTGGCTATAACTTCTCATAGAACAGAAATTTTGATGTGGTTTGTGCAATTTGCATTCTGCATTCTGCATGAAATTACACACTGAATGATGTAGAACATGATGGTCTTATTCCCACTCTGCTCAGAGATGGTGCTTCTTCCTGGCAAGGGAAAGGGCAGCAGCATCTGAGTGCATCTACTCTGAAGTAAGTCCCACAGGGTTCACAGAGCCTTACTCCCAGGTACGTCAGTGTGTCTAGCATGGAAACCTCAGAATCGGAAGCTGCCGCCCTCTGCTACACACTCAGCTGCTGGGACTGGGGCTGACTTCCGAGGAGGCTTGCAGGGCACTGCCTGGCTGTGTCCCTGGGTGCTCAGCCCCTCCCCGAAGTGACCCCCAGTCTCTGGAAGGAAAGGGTCTCTGCAGGGGAGTGTGTTGCTTGTTTGTTTCCAGGGAAAGCTCAGGGCAGTTTGCAAGCTTTAAAGCCTGGAACATCATTACCGAAGGAACACAGATCAGGAACAGACAATTAGAGCACAACAGAGCTGGAGCACTGAAAGCCACACACCAGCAGTTCAGGCTGTTCTCATTCATTTCCCTGCAGGATGCAGACCAAACCTGCACAGCTGAGAGTCTTTCCTCATCCTCTGCCGCTCCCTGGTGGACACCAAGCGAACTGCAGCACTTTCAAGTCCAGCCAAATTAATTCTCATTTAACAGCGCCACCAGCTGCAGTCCTTGACTCAGTCGCAGTCTGGGGCCATGAGTCCCTTCTACTCACACTTTTCTACTTCCTAAGGCAGTGTTTCTCAAAGTGTGGGTCATGACCCACTAGATGGGTCACGAGCCAAATTCAAGTGGGTCCCCGTTTATATTTTTAATATATTAGACGATGCTACCATGGTATGTGACTGCATTTGGGGAAACGTTACAGGTCTGTACTTTTAACAAGCTACTAGGTATATTCTTTTAACAATCAGTCAATGGGACTGTCTGTCTGAAACCTTTATTGGCATATCAACACAACACAATTAAGACATACTTTACAATTGTCGAAACAACTTGCATACCGACCCAGCAACTTAAAAACAAGATTACCAGAATTATTTAAATTCTGACAACGTTATTTTAAGAATCTCAGATAAATAACCAGCAACAGCTGCGGTTAAAGAGTCAGAAACATCACTCATGAACCTAGAGAGGGTAATATCAGAAGGGGTTAGGTCAGGAGAAATCCAAGAATTTAAATAATGATTACGAATGTCAAGATGAACTGGACAAAAAAAGTGTATATGAAACAAAAAATCAGGTGACTCATGTCAAAAGAGACAGAGCCTTTTCTCCCGTGGAATGTTAAAAAAACGGCCAGAATGAACTGCCGAGGGGAAGATGTTAAAACGAGCTAACATAAAGGCTCGCCTATGTAACGGGTTGATTAATGTATAAAAATAATTTGATACATGATTAAAGGATGGGGCCAAGCCAAAAGAAAGAGGGGAACAAATAGGGTTAAGATTAATACTTAAATAATTAAATTCAAATGCTAAAAGCTTGTCTTTTATCAATTAATATGCTCTTGTAAGACTCAAATCTGCCAAGGATTCTAAAGAGAGATCAAGAGAAACAAGTTTATTTTCTATCAACCGAAACCAAGGAGAAGAATAAGAATCGCTTAACAAATCATATAAAAAAGAACCTGAATGAGAATTTAAAAACAATTTAAGCCAATATTTAAAGGTGAGTAACTAGACTGTAGTTGATGGTAAATGAATACCTAATTCTAGGATAATTGTGGATACCCGAATTAAATTTGGGATCCCTAGAATTCTGCGAAAAAAAGATGTTGCAATCTGGTCAATATCCTTGTTAATTGCTTTAATCCAAATTGGAACACCATAAAACAAATGGGAAAGAATTTTGGACTGAAAGATCTGGATAGCAGCTGGAACATATTGATTACCTTTGTTGTAAAAAATTTTTAATATTGCTTTAAGTTGAGGGGAAAGAGACGAAATGATAGCTTTCTTATGAAGAGACCAAGAAAGTTTGTAATGAAAAATAAGACCTAAATATTTATACGACTGGACTTGTTTATATATGTTTGAACCTATCGTCCATGTTATAGGGGACCAAGAACGGGAAAACACCATAATTTGAGTTTTGTTCGAATTAATTGTTAGGTCATTTAGTTTACAGTACTCCTGAAATGTAGCCAAGATGCAGCGAAGTCCCGATTTAGTTAAGGATAATAGTACTGCATCATCTGCATGTAAAAGAGTAAAGACAGGGACCCCATTTAAAACCGGAGTAGAATGAATAGAAGAAGAAAGAAAAGAAGGTAAATCGAATAAAAATAAATTAAATAATAAAGGAGCAAAAATACAACCCTGGCGAACACCATTGTGAATAGGGAATCTGTCAGAGAGAGTATTAGAATTTGGAATTCGGACCTGACAAAAATTCTGGGAATGTAATTGGCGTAACAAAAATAATAAGCGCAGATCTATTCCCCATTTGAGTAGTTTGGACCATAAAAGGTCTCGGTTCACGGAATCAAAAGCACCTTGGAGATCAACAAAGGCAACAAAAAGGTTAGCTTTATTATAAATCAGGGGTGTCCAAAGTTTTTGGCAGGAGGGCCATATCAGCTCTCTGACAATGTGTTGGGGGCTGGGGAAAAAAAGAATTAATTTACATTTAAAATTTGAATAAATTTACATAAGTTTACATGAATGACTATATTAAAGATGAACTTATATGAATGAATGAAGAAGGCCTATAAAAAACCTTTCACAAAGCAAGGCTGGCCTTTCCTTTGCTGCCATTACTGCATCACAGACGTGAAACAGCAAGCAGTGGAGGGAGCCCTCACCACACAGCTCACATGAGAGGTCAAACAGTCGCCCTCATGGTGAGATCAGTTGCATCAGGCCAGAGCGGGCTCCAACAAATCTCTGGAGGGCCAGAGGCTCATTGAAGACTGGGGGCTCCCTTAGGGCCGCATTGAGGGACCTTGAGGGCCGCACATGGCCCCAGGGCCAGGGTTTGGACACCCCTGTTATAAATGAAATACTTCTCAGCTAAATGAGTCAATGTAAAAACATGGTCAAGGGTAGAAGCTCCTGCCTGAAAACCAATCTGTTCCTTTCCAGGGAGGTTTTAGAGGTTGCCCAGGAAGAGAGTTTTGTTAAAATGTACTTTGAATACAATTTCCCAATATTAGATAATAAACTTATTGGGTGAAAATTTGAAGGTAATGAAGGATCACCTTTTTTATAAACTGGAATAAGGATGGATGACAACCAGGCATGGGGAAAACGACCGGTGGAATTAACCAAAGTAAAAAAAAGATGCAAGTGGTTCAGCCCACCATTTGGGATTATTAGTCAAAGTCTCATTCAAAATGTTATCGGGCCCAGAAGCTTTACCAGGTTTTAAAGAAAGAATTAACTCATGTATTTCAATCAGTCAATGGGACTTATTCCTGGGTAAGTGTGGGTAGGATTGCAGCCTAAGATTGTGAAAAATTTCCTGCTTGATGATGCCACTTCCAGTCATGACATCACTTCCGGTGGGTCCTGACAGATTCTCCTTCTAAAAAGTGGGTCCCGGTGGACCTGCAGCTCCAGGCTGAACTTGTCCAGAGACTCTCAAGAAACCTGCCAACCCTCATGAAGGGGTAGCAGCAGATGTGTCTTGAACTGAACGCCCAAGTCCCTCATAGCTTCACGTTCCTGGCTTCCAGGTGCTCATCTGTCCCCCACCAGCTACCCCAAGGGAAGGGATGTCCTGTGTGATATGAACCTCCTCCCTTGGAATGGTACTGAGGGCTCAGGGGCCACCAGAGCAGATGTTAATACTCACCAGCTTGAGATGTTGTAAGGAGTAGATCATGTTAATAGGCTTTGCACATTGAAAACTGGCTACAGAAATGGAAAGATTAATTAATGTCACGCATTTCTCTTTTGTTCTGAATTCTGCTCTGTACAGTGAGAAGAGAGCTCATCTGAGCATGTGCAGAGAAGCCAGTGTGAAATGGGGGACAGAATGTTGGGCTTAACTCCTGTGTGTATGAGCTGAGTTCAAACTACAACATAGCAATGAAGCTCAGTGGGTGTAGTGTCCCTTCTCCGGGTTGATAATGGTGCAATCCCACTTATGCAACTGTGATGTCATTGACCAAAAAAAAGTGGGATGAAGAAGGTGGGATTCCTGTGTCTACTGAGACACATGAGAGCAACCTGAGAACAACCTTGTCCTAAAGCCAGATTCTGAGACATGGACACTTCCATCTCCTTTCTTCATTCCACTTCCACTCACCTCCCACAAATCAATGGTGCACCCAAACCAGATCTCCCCTAGAGATATCTGTGAGTGGGCTCTCATCGATTCAGCCACAGGCCACACAGGCATGTGATAATGCTAGAGACAGTTCTGGGGTAGTGCTGGTTGAGGATGGTCTTCATTCCTGATCGTGGGATTTCTCCACAATTTTCTGGGTGAACTTCATGGGGATGCCTTCACAGACCATTGTGCAAGAAATTTCATTCCCCGGGTTCAGCTCATATGGAGGGCTGTTCAACTAGCTGTAGATCTAAGAAAAACTATCACACTTTTTCTCTGTAATTTGGGAGCCAATGTGGTGAGTCCCCAAGTTCTCATGAAAGGGTGGCAACTGATGTCAGTGCTCCTGAGGGGTTGTACAGGAAGACAGGGCTTAGTACTGGAATCTCCACACAAGTTTAGGGACGGAACATTTCTCTTGCATTCCCCATTGGGTGGATTGGGTCCATGGAGGCTGCAGGAAGATTTCCCAGAGTCCTCCTGTGTTCTGCTTTCCCCTCTCTAAGGTTGGCAGATGCACTTGCAGATGTAAGAACATAAGAACAGCCCCACTGCATCAGGCCATAGGCCCATCTAGTCCAGCTTCCAGTATCTCACAGCGGACCACCAAATGCCCAGGGAGCACACCAGATAACAAGAGACCTGCATCCTGGTGCCCTCCCTTGCATCTGGCAATCTGGCATAGCCCATTTCTAAAATGGTCAATTCCCACCCCAAACTTTCTGGCCACGCTATATAACCTGCCTGGCTGCTGGGCTCAGATAACCCTGCGGGATCCCACCATGATCTCCAGCACTTTCCTCCTGCTTGTGGGGCTCCTCGCTCCTGGACTCAGCCTGCCTCTTCTTCCTGGCCAGCAAGGTACAGGTGAGTGCAGTTCTCCAGCCACCCTGCAGGTCTTAGGTTCAGATCCTTTTCCCTCTTAGGGCCAACTGCATTTTTATATTATGACAAATATGAAGGTGGGCAGGAAGCAGGGGCTGTGACCTGGCTTTTTTTATCTCCAAATGCAGGCAGCTCCACACCTAGTAGTACACAGCCTGTCCACCTATGAGATGTGACAGAATTCCCTCCTACAATGCCTGGTTTTTTTCCCTGAGGGGAGGATTCTGCATGCAAGAAGTTATGAGTCCCCTCCCCTCAAGGCTTCTCTTGCTTTAAGAGTCATTGTTTTAGTGGAGCCTGAATTTTTTCTTTCATTTTGTCCATTTTGGGGGGGTTCTGAGTGTTCTCCTGCAACTGTGAGAATTCCAGAGATGGCACAAAGGCAGAACTTGGAGGTGTCAAGGAAGAATGTGCCACCCCAGATTTCCTTGGACAATTCTGGGCAGGTGGCTTTTTCTCACAGTCAAGGGCTGTCAGAATGCCATTGTTTGGATACCCAAATTCAGATTAATTACTACCCTAGGGGAGTGGGGGACACGCACAAATTGGATTCCTCTGCATAATGTAGCTTGGCTCAGTTACTCGAGCCACGTGCTGTGGAAAGGCTCCCTGATGGTGGAACACTGGCCTGGACAGTGGAAACAGAAGTTGGTGGGGTGGTAGACTGCTGGGGAGAATGTCTTTTGCTGCTCTGGTTCTAATAAAAGAACACTGAACTTCACCAGGCACCTGTGGTGATGTAGTGACAACATCTGACACCCAGGGGCACAACATTTTGAACACCACCACCCCCCAATCTCAGAAAATCTTAGAAAGCCATATTGAGTTTTCAGCAAAAACCAGAAGTGCTTTTTTAAGTGCTCCGCCTTGAGGACTTCTGAAGTTTGGGAAGACAGCACACAGCCTTCTGAGCCTCACAAGGCTGCTTTTAGGCCTAAGGTCTGCCACTGGGGGTGTGAAATGGCACCCCATCAAGGTGTTGTACTGAGGGCAATTGACCCCCCCAGCCTCTCTGTAGCTACACCACTGGACACCTGCTTGCTTCCATTAGTGAAGGCTAGTGGATGAGGACTTCTTGCAGTCCTTGACTCTGCTATAGGAAAGAGTCCGTCAGAGTGTTCCATGGTAGCAGATTCTTTGGGTTACCCAGCAGGGGCTGTTGCAGGTATGCTGGTTAATGGGGTCACTGCAAACAGGCAGGATGGATGAGCCCATGGAGGGGCTGGAAGTGGTCAATTCATAGAGATACATTGAAGGTCATGACCCTGTGAGCAGAAAGAAAGAAAAGAGACAGCGGATGGGTGAGTTTGGGCCTGACGTGGCTTTTTGTACTCCTCAGGTGACAGCCGTGGTGTTGAATTTCCCTGGATTTCAACCCCTCTATCCAACTTCAACATGATCCAGTTCTCAGTCAAATACTAGGGTGTTCCATGACTGCCGTTAACAAGACAGTGATTGTCCAGTGTTCATTAAAATGGGTGTCTCTGTGAATCTCCAGAAAGGCAGGTAAGGAGTGAAGGGGCTTCCTCTGCTCAGAAGCAGGGCTGGCCTTAGGAGCTGTGGGGCCCAAGTGGAAACCTTTTTGTTCAGCAGCCAGGCAAGCCCCGGGATTCTCTGGGGCAAAGACGTGACAGTTAATCTGGCACAGAACAGATGCAAAATTCATATTGTCAACATACCAGGTAGAATTGTTAAGATGGAGGTTTCTGATGAATGTTTCCACCCCTGCCACCGGCTTCATATGTCATTGGTTAGAGCAGGGGTGCCCAAACCCTGGCCCTGGGGCCACTTGCAGCCCTCAAGGGCTCCCAATCCGACCTTCAGGAAGGCCCCAGTCTCCAATGAGCCTCTCCCCTTTGGGGACTTTCTGGAACCCACGCTAGCCTGATGCAACTGCTCTCAGTGTGATGGCCAACTGTTCATCCTCTCTCGTGAGCTGTGGGACGAGGGCTCCCTCCACTGCTTGATGTTTCATATCTGTGATGCAGCAGCAGCAAATGAAAGGCCGACCTTGCTTTGTCCAAGGCCTTTTATAGGCCTTGAACTATTGCAAGACCCTCATTCATTCATTCATTCATTCATTCATTCATTCATTCATTCATTCATTCTCTAATACATTCATTTATGTAAATTTATTCACATTTGAAATGTGAATCAATTCTTTTTTTCCTGGCCCCCAACACAGTGTCAGAGAGATGATGTGGCCCTCCGGCCAAAAAGTTTGGACAACCCTGGGTTGGGGTATAGGAGGTCATTTCACACCCAGGGCCCATAAATGTTTAGCACCCCACATATACAGCAGAATTACGTTCAGTAATAGTCATGACATGAAATGAATGATAATAATGACCAGAAAATAAACACGGTGAACATTTCCCAGCAAGAAGGGGATAAAAGTCAGTGCCCTCCCCTGCACGTAGTACTCTGTGACATAGTGCCCCTGCATCTGGAGGTTCAATGCAGCCATCAGGGATTGACCTATAGTCTGTTCTCCACCATGAATGTTTGTAATCCTTTTTTAAAGTCATCTAAGCCAGTGACCAACAACACCAAAACTTCCCACCTGTGGGGCCAAGTGGGGTTGAGGTCACCCCATCACCTTCATTCCTTCATTCATTTCGTTTCAAAGGCAGCAGAGATCCCAGAGCTCTGCTCCCCTCCACTCACCCCCTCCCGCGCCATACCTGTGACCATTGTGAGGATCAACTGAGAGGCCGCCCCCCTCTGGCCATTATGTAGAACAGACACTGACTTTGTTAATTTTGAGACAGCGCATTTATTGTCCCTCCTTGCCAGCTCCTGTCCCAGTTCTCTGCTGCTCTCTGGTGGACGAATTCAGTACTGCAGCATTCCAATACATGCACCTCTTTCATTCTGTGGACTCCTCATCCCTTCCTTCTCCTACATACTACTGAATGTTCGCACCCATGCTCAACAGCTAATCCAGCCATGATTTTGGCACTATTAGCCTCCACTTTTGTGTTATCCACTTTTGTGTGTGGAGACAACCGAGGGCCCAGTCTTATTCCGTTTTCTAGTGCCGGTGCAGCCATGTCAATGGGTCGTGCACTGCATCTTGTGGTGGGGCAACAGTCACAGAGGCCTCCTTAAGGTATTAAGACTGCATTACAGCTGCACCAGTGCTGGAAAATTTGATTGGTTTGGGCCCTGAGCTGCAGTGGAGAACTAAAGGAAATGATGAAGGGCCATCGTCTGGCAGTTTCTACCTGAGCAAGCCGCTGCTGTTTCAGATGTGTGAACACAGCCCAAGGATTGCACACTGGCCTGCTTTGCCATGACAGCTGTGAAAGTCCACATCTCAGCCTGAAAACATACACAGGTGGTGCCTCGGTATCCAATGAGTTGGTATCCACTGATTTGACTCAGATCTGATGCCGGAGTCCACCTTTAAATGCCTTGTAAGAGGGGGGGAGGGGAAAGCACCAAAATCCAATTCCCTACCTTTGTGCTGTTTAACTGCACCAGTTGCAAGCTCCTCAGGGTTACAAATAGCTATAAAGACACACTTCCAGGTTTCTTGCTCCTCCATACTCACCCCAGAATACATGAGTACACACTATTCTGCATTCAGCAACAAGATGGGCCGAATAATGGAATCTAATGGAATAAAATTATTCCATAAGGAGCAATGGAAGAGCAAGAAACCTGGAAGTGGGTCTTTAAAGCCCCAGGGAGCACACCAGATAACAAAAGACCTCATCCTAGTGCCCTCCCTTGCATTGGCATTCTGACATAGCCCATTTCTAAAATCAGGAGGTTGCACATGCACATCATGGCTTGACTTTTTCTCCAGAAATGTGTCTAATTCCCTTTTAAAGGCAACTAGGCCCAATGCCATCATCACATCTTGTGGCAAGGAGTTCCACAGACCAACTGCACGCCGAGTAAAGAAATATTTTATTTTCTCAGTCCTAACTCTCCCCACACACAATTTTAGTGGATGTCCCCTGGTTCTGGTGTTATGTGAGAGGGAAAAGAGCATCTCTCTATCCACTCTATCCTTCCCGTGCATAATTTTGTATGTCTCAATCATGTCCCCCCTCAGGCGCCTCTTTTCTAGGCTGAAGAGGGCCAAACGCCGTAGCCTTTCCTCATAAGGAAGGTGCCCCAGCCCAGTAATCATCTTAGTCGCTCCCTTTTGCACCTTTTCCACTATGTCCTTTTTGAGATGTGACGACCAGAACTGGACACAATACTCCAGAACATAAGAACATAAGAACATAAGAGACTTAGAGATGGCAGAGAAATTAAATGAGTTCTTTGCATCTGTCTTCACGGCAGAAGACCTCGGGCAGATACCTCTGCCCGAATGGCCCCTCCTGACCGAGGAGTTAAGTCAGATAGAGGTTAAAAGAGCAGATATTTCAGACCTCATTGATTAATTAAAGATCAATAAGTCACCAGGCCCTGATGGCATCCACCCAAGGGTTATTAAGGAATTGAAGAATGAAGTTGCAGATCTCTTGCTAAAATTGAGTGTTGGGCGGGTTAGGACAGACAAAAGAAAATATTTCTTTACTCAGCATGTGGTCGGTCTGTGGAACTCCTTGCCACAGGATGTGGTGCTGGCGTCTAGCATAGACGCCTTTAAAAGGGGATTGGACAAGTTTCTGGAGGAAAAATCCATTATGGGGTACAAGCCATGATGTGTATGCGCAACCTCCTGATTTTAGAAATGGGTTATGTCAGAATGCCAGATGCAAGGGAGGGCACCAGGATGAGGTCTCTTGTTATCTGGTGTGCAACCTGGGGCTTTTGGTGGGCCGCTGTGAGATACAGGAAGCTGGACTAGAAGGGCCTATGGCCTGATCCAGTGGGGCTGTTCTTATGTTCTTATGTTCTCTGGCGGATTTCCTGCTTCTAACATATTTGAAGAAGCTTTTATTATTCCCCTTAATGTTACTGGCCATGTGTTCCTCATAGTCTCACTTGGCCTCCCGTATCACCTTCTTACATTTCTTTTGCCACAGTTTATGTTCCTTTTTATTCTCCTCATTAGGGCAAGACTTCCATTTACGGAAGGAAGCTTCCTTGCCCTTCACAGCCTCTCTAACTTGGCTGGTTAGCCATGCGGGCACCCTCCTGAATTTAGTGGAACCCTTCTTTCTTTGCGGTATACACCTCTGCTGGGCCTCTATTACTGTTGTTTTAAGCAGCCTCCATGCACTCTGGAGAGATTGGACTCTTTTTACCCTCCCTTTCAACCTCCTTCTAACCAGCCTCCTCATTTGAGGGAAGTCCGCCTGTCGGAAGTCAAGGGTTTTTGTTAGAGATTTGCCTGGTATTCTTCCCCCAACGTGCATGTCAAAACGGATTGCAGCATGATCATTGTTCCCCAATGGCTCAGTAACGTTTACATCTCTAACCAGGTCCTGCGTACCGCACAATATTAAATCCAGAGTCACCTGTCCTCTGGTGGGCTCCGTGACTAGCTGCTCTAAGCCACAGTCATTTAGCACTTCAAGAAATTCAGTTTCCTTATCGTGACCAGAATACAAATTGACAGAGTCAATATGAGGATAATTGAAGTCCCCCATGATTACAACCCTGTCCCTCCTTTTCACCTCCCTGATCTGTTTCCTCATTTCAAGGTCCCCATCTGATTTCTGGTCTGGAGGACGATAGCACGCCCCCAGTATTACATCACTGCACAAGCCTGGTAATTTAACCCACAGAGATTCTACGGTGGAGTCGGACCCACCTTCAATCTCTACTTTGCTGGATTCTATCCCTTCCTTAACATAAAGGGCACCCCACCTCCAACACACCCCTCCCTATCCCTAGAGTTTATAGTCTTCATTCACTTTTTGACTTTTTTGGCTTCACAGTCATGACGTGTGACTTTCAATTAAGTGATTTAATTATTGCTTCCTTGAACAAGATCTTCTTTGTCGCAGCAGATGCATCTTTTCCCCCCCTCCTTCAGGCAGAGCATTCAGAAACACGCCAATTAATTCACCTGCTGTGCCCGGAGTCAGTCTTTCCTCTGCCACGTCTATATTCTCTTCGTGTCCAAATGGAGAATGTGGAGTTGCAGGAGAGGTTGAGCCGGATCCCATGCCAGTCCTGCTGACAAGCCCAGACCCCTCCAAGCACTTCCAGTGAAAGCAGCAAAGGCAAAACACAGGTTTGCCTTGCAGTTAGTGACAAAGGGCACAATCCGAACCAGGTCTACTCAGAAGTAGGTTCCATTGTGTTCAATGGGACTTACGCCCAGGAAAGTGAGGTTAGGATTGCAGCCAAAGATGATCTCTCATGGGGTGGGCAGGAAGACAATCCTTGTGCCCGTGTTACGTGAAATTGAACTCTGGGTGCGGGGACCAAGTGCACTGGCTGAAGACACAACTAGGGGCTGGCATGAAATGAGGAGAAATGTTGGCGGTGAATCAAGAGCCTCTGTGTCAGGTAGTGACCCAATGCGGTAGCTCCAGTCCTGCCTCCCCCCCACTCCCTCCCCTCAGAACGCCTTCTCTCTGTGAAATCCCTGCCCTCTGCCTGCCTCCCCCTGGAACGCCTCCTCCCCGCCGCCCCCCACATCCCTACTTCCTCTCTGCTGCTCGGCCGTCCATGCGACTGCCGGGTGGTGGAGCTACAGAAGCCGCCCGGTACTAACCCAGCACCAGCTAGTGCTGGGCTACCATCGGTGCTCGCTCGGTGGTAGGGCCCGCAAACCTGTCTTATGGCACATTTGTGACAGTGTGCGCTGGCAGTAAGCCGGTGTGCACTGTTCAGGATTGGGCTGAAAAATTAACCATTTAGGATCTCTCTTTAAGATCCTTCCACCCAGTGCTTTTTTTGTAAAAAAAAAAAAAAAAAAAAAAGGTGCAGGAACTCACGACTTGTTAATCTTTTATTTATTTATTTATTTCATTTATGTATTCATCTCATTTCTCTCTCTTTAAATCCCCATTCCCCAACTACTTAAGAACTAGAAAATGAGGGGGATCTTCAAGAGAGGAGACCACAAAAAGTGACGGATCACCTTGGGAATGCACACCAAGGATTATATCAAGGCTTGTCGCATTTATTTGCAAATATGTAACAGCCAAAAAATTTAAGTAAAACTTTTAAAACATTTAATAAATATTGGTTAAAACAATTGATGAAGGCAAAATATAAAAAATGATTACATTACATCACTCTACAGATTTGTTTGAACCCAAATCAATTAGCACACAGGGGAGAGGGGGCACAAAAGATGGGTTAATTAATTGATTAATACACAAGTTATGGATCAAAAATCATGTGGTCACACACCCTCTATTGGCTCAAGACACTGAAACATGATTGGTGCAAAGAAAAGAACATCCCCCTGCCCACTCTATCACCACATCCTGTGGCCAGGAGTTCCACAGGCATTCAGTGTCAGTGGACATCCCCTGGTTCTGGTGTTCTGTGAGGGGGGAAACAGCATCCCCCTATCCACTGTATTTATCACCATGTCCTGAGGCAAGAAGTTCCACAGACACTCATTGTGAGTATATGTCCCCTGGTTCTGGTGTTGTGCGAGAGGGAAAAGAGCATCCCCCTAGTCACTGTATTTATCACCATGTCCTGAAGCCAGGAGTTCCACAGACACTCAGTGTTCCAGCCCCTAAAATTCAGCCACTGAACTGAGGGCAACAGATTCAGAAGAGTCCAAAGGAAGTTCTTCTACACACATGTATAGAATTTGCAGCCACAAGATGTGGTGATGACCAATCCTAGGCATGTCTACTCAGAAGTCAGTCCCATTAGAGTCAGTGGGGCTTACTCCCAGGAAAGTGTGGACAGGATTGGGCTGATGGGTGGCTGGATGGGTGCGGGAAAGTTGGTTAGGGCCGGGCTTGCCAGGCCAGTACCTGCTGCAGAACCAGACTGGGATAAAGAAGACAAGCAGACCAGCCTGGATGCTGCAGAAGAAAAGTGCATGGAGGGGGAGAAGAGCACTGGACAAAGGCAGACCAAGAGCCCCAGCCTATGCATGTCTACTCAGGAGCAAGTCCCACTGTAGTCAATGGGGCTTACTCCCAGGAAAGTGAGGACAGGATTGCAGCCTGAGAGTCTGCTCCTATGCCTGTCTACTCAGAAGTAAGTCCCATAAGAGTCAATGGGGCTTACTCCCAGGAAAGTGTGGGTAGGACTGCAGCCTGTGAACCCAATCCTATGCATGTCTACTCTGAAATAAGTCCCATAGTGGTCAATGGAGCTTACTCTGAAGCCTGCCTGCAATAACCCCCAAGAATCAGTGAGATTTCCAGCCCTCCCCAGTGCCCAGTTTAAGTTCTTCTATTCCAGGCAGATGAAGATAAAGACCCTCCTGGCTTTGTAAGTGCAAATAGAAAACTTTCCCCTTACCACCTGAAGCCTCTTTTTTGTCCTTTTTAGTGGGGGGGGGGAGAGGAGAGGTTGCCTTCTAGAGTATCTCCAACTCCATGGGATCCAGACCAGCCTGGTGTCCTCACATTCCCCTTTCCCTGGCCTGGCCAACAGCCAAGGCATGCCTGCCTACTCACGAGTAAATGCACGCTACGTCTTACTTTCACTTTCCATAGGACTCCAATCATTTTTTTGGGGGGGCTGCATAAAAAAGGTGCAGGAACACCGTTCCGGTGCGTTCCATTAGAAAAAAAGTCCTGCTTCCACCAATAGGATCCTGACAGCAAAAGGAGGAAGGTGACCAACAGGTGAGCCAAAGTGATCCAGGCAGGGAGTCTGAGCTGGCTTGGCTAGAGGGCTGGGTCCAGGGCCTCTGAGATGAATTTTATTATTGGGCTCCTTCCCAAAGGGGGAGGGGGCAATGGGAGCAGGCAGAACAGGGGGCAAAATAGGGCAGGGGGAGGGTGCTGACAGCCAGAATAGTCTTTGGAGCCCAGGTCCATCTAGGTTCTAGGTGCAGAGTCCAGGTCTACCCAACCATGCGGCTCTGGCAGCTGGAGAAAGGAAAACGGAAACCCAAACACACTCCTAAGTCTCTCTAAAACCTTTGAAATATAGAAAACCTGCAGCATCACCATTAGACTTGCACTAGAATGGACAGTGTGCTGTGTGCACCAAAATGAACTTCTGCAGCATCTGTAGCCACAGCTGTGTCCCTGAACTCCTACACACTCCTTCATGATTGCGGCCTCCACAAGCCAAAGAGCTACTGTAACAATCAGGTTTCCTCCCAGATTTGACCCTGTGTTCGGGAGGCTCATGGATGCTTTTCTGGGCCTGGTGTGTGTGGCAGTTGCCACTTCCTGCCTGCAGTTGTGCCCCAGCATCAGGTCCAGGCAGTGAGTTTGGGTGAGATTGGAAAACATAAGATCCCAAAAACCTTCTGGGCCCCCTCCTTTGGTTCCTGGGCCCCCTTCCTGACCCTGGGCCCAGGTACAAATTACCCCCTTTACACCCTCTCTTAGGCCCTGGCTGGGTCACAAACAGGTCAATAAGGCAGGTTAGGTCAAGAATGTTTAAAGGATTAAACAGCCACCGGCTGGATGGGACTCGTTAGCCTGGGAATGCAGCTCATCTGAGAGAAGGAAAACTCTGATCCCAAACCTCCACTGCCTTGTGGCTACATCCAGTTATGGAAAAGCCTTCAGGAGTCAACCTCGAGGCAAAATCGAAGAGAGCCTAACCCAAACTCAGCTACTGTTAGAAGGGGGACTTGATATGGGTGTTTTTAACCTCTAGGTCAGGGGTGTCAAACATACAGCCCACAGGCCAGATACAGCCCATGGAGACTTTTCCGATGGTCCTTGTGCGCTGGGGGAGTTCTGGGGCCACCCTAACCCTGCGTGCTCCAACTGTGACCGGAGCAGAGGTCCAGTTGCATCCAGAGGAGCATTCTGAGGACTGTGGTGCCTGCATATGGCACCCTTGGCCGTCAGTATGATGCTTTGAGGCCTCGGAATGCATTTTAATTTATTTCTATTGTTTCACAATTGCTTATTGGGCAAGAAGGCAACTAAACTCACCTGCATAGTGCTCAACTTGGCAGGTAAAAAGGAGCTGGCAGTGATCTCTGTGCAACTGAATCCAGGAATCCAGGACCTTGAATCAGAGTATATTACACTTTTACTCAATCTCACTATTGTGATGAGTAACCTTCCCATAAATGACCATACCAAAGCCGGAGAAAATCAGTATATCTCTATCAATGAAGTACAAGTTGCACAAAAATTGGCAAGTCCCATCTATAAGAAGATTTCCAAAGAGACAGGTAAGGGGGAAACTCTCTCCTTTGGGGCTGCTTTCAATGAACCTTGGAAGTTCTTAACCATTCTTGGGAACGTACACATAGCACTTCAGACAGCTGGAGGTTCTGCATTTCCTGCTTTGGGACCTCTGAACACACTGGGAAACAGGCTCCAGCAGGCACCCTAAATCTGGCAGCTCCCAAATATGTTGATCCAGATCTCATTTGTGTCTAAGTCAGGGGTGTCAAACTCATTTCGTACCAAGGGCCAAATAGCATTCATTATGTCTGCTGAGGGCCAAAAGTGATGTCATTAAACAGGTCAGAACCAAAAATAAGCACTTTTTCCTTGCTTAGGAATTCACTAGCTGCAAATGACAGAAGAGAAAGTATGGAAATCTCGATCATATTTCAAGATACGGGAGAGCCCGATTTTCATGTGGGCTGCCCTTTCAGCAGTAATACTTCAACACTGCTCAGCAGCTGAGAGCCTAAGGGCCAGATAAAAAGGTTCCGTGGGCCACATCCGGCCCCCGGGCCTTATGTTTGACACCCCTGGTCTAAGTGGTATTGCTTTAGCATTCCCAAGTTTGCCACATTACTGAATATGCCTTCATCACAACCCAGCCTCCTTCAGTCCCCTTGTATAGGAAACTAGGCTAGACCCTTTGCTATCTAGTTTTCCTTGTGAGGGTAATCTTTGCATGGAGGGGTAATAAGCTCTAGCGGTCTCCCACCACCCACAATGGCTTATTTGGCTTTTATAGGCAGTGTTTGGATTGATCCTGGTTGCCTCTTCTTTTTATTCAAAAGAAGAAGATATGTTCAGAAAGCTCCATTGTCTCACTCCACATTTGGGTGACTAAAAGTCCTGCCCACCACTGCCAAAATCCCTTTTGCTTCCCCACTAGGCCACCAAAGCATGCCCTCCTTCTCACAGACTGCACATGGAGGCTATAAGCAGGGATGGGTACTTGAGTCCTGATTACTTGTCACGAGTTCTGAAAAGTTGTGTTTTTCTGCGACTCTTGTCAACTTCAGTCACCAATGTCACTGCTCTGGTTGTGACTCGTGACAGTGACTTGGAAAATAGTCGTGATTGTAAGTGCTCGAGTCACGTAGTCTTGTGATTTTTGTGCCTGTGACTTGGTTTTGTGCCTGTGTGTGCTTGCTTGCTTTTCCCTGATAGTGGAACACTGGCCTGGATTTCAGCAGTCACCTGCTTACTTCCTTCAGTGATGGCTGGCAGAGGTGGACTTGTTGCTCCCCTTGATTCTGCTGTGAGAAAGAGCCTCTTGGAGTGCTCCATTGTAGCGGATCCCTCTGGGGTTACCCAGCAGGGCCTGTTGCAGGTATTCTGGTCTAGAGGGTAGAGCCTCTATTTGCCTGAAGATAACATCCACAAGGTCGCCAGTTCGAGGCCACCGGCACCATGTGACCTTGAAGCAGCTGACAAGCTGAGCCGAGCTATTCCATCTGCTCTGAGCGTGGGAGGATGGAGGCCAGAATGTGAAAGCAGATCAGATAGAAACACCTGAATGTTATGGTTCTTGAAAGAAAGAACCTTCTTTCATTTGTAAAAATCCCTACGGATTTTTCCCTAAATAGCCTGCCTATGTAAACCGCCTTGAATAAAGACCAAGAAAGGCGGTATATAAATACCTATATTATTATTATTATTATTATTATTATTATTATTATTATTATTATTATTATTATTATTATGGTTAATGGGATCACTACCGGAAAAGCAAGCAGGGGGCCAAAATGCAGGATGTGTGAGCCCGTGGAGGGGCTGGCAGTGATCAAATCAATGAGAGACACTCAAGACCATGGAGCTGTAAGCAGAATGAAAGGAGAGAATGAGGATGGGCGGCTTTGGGCCTGACAAGGGTTTCTGTATTCCCCAGATGACAGCCACGGTGTGTCTGCTGATTCCAGCACCTTTGACTTAACTCGACCTGCCCGAAATTCCATCAAAGGACTCTGGGTCTCCCCTGCAGTACCTGAGCGAAAACTGATGCAGTTGGTGAGGAGCCCCAGCCAAGCCCAGAAGCAACAGCCCTCTGCACACCTGGACCTGTTCTAGCGTCTCTGAGAATTTCCAGGAAGGCAGGTAAGGGTGACAGGTTTTCTTCTGCTGAGAAGGTCTGTGGGATGGGCTGTCAATCAATAAGAGTGAATGTTCAGCAGCCATCCAAGACCAAGACCCAGGATTCTCTGGGCAGAAGCCCTGACATACCAGGCAGAATTGGGGTTTATGAGGAAAGTTGAGGAGGAGTTTGATTTGGCTTTAAATGAGCATTCAGTTCCTATTTCTGAATGAAAACCAGGCTGGAGTAGAGCCGACTCTCACCTTTCCCCAGGTGCCCCTGTCCATCTGAGGGAGAGAAACTACTGGGGAAAACAGGAGGAGTCTGGGAATCCCTCCTGCAGCTTCCGTGGACTGAATTCCCCTAATGGGGAATACGGGGGAAACGTTCTGTCCCTAAATGTGTGTGGAGAGTCCATCACTGAGCTCTGCTGTCCTGCATAACCCCCTCAGGATCACTGAGGGCAGCTGCCCCTCCTTCATGTGGGGACGGTCCCATCTCCTCCCTTCCAGACCCCCTTTCCACACATTTAGTGCCAGTGCCACCGGAAGGAAGGGATGGCGTCATGCTGGGCTTCACTCACGTGGCCTCGTTCAACGTTCTGATTGCACAAACAAACTAGACCGACAGGCTGCTTTTGGCGTTGGTCTGGGTGGCACCATGTAGTGGCTTGCTCGCCAGCCCCCACCCCAAATGCTCCAGCAACACTGTATAACCTGCCCTGGCTGTGGGGCTCAGACAGCCCTGTGGGATCCCACCATGCCCTGCAGCACCTTCCTTGGGGCTGGGGGGGGGGGCTTCTGGCTCCTGGGCTCAGTCTGTCTCTTCCTCCTGGTCAGCAAGACACAGGCAAGTGCAGCTCTCCAGCCTTCCTGCAGGTCCGGGGTTCAGTTCTTTTCATCCAGAATAGGTAAATGACTCAAGGGGTCCACCTCTCATTTGTACTTAGAATACTGGGCTGAAGGGGGGGCCTTTTAGAACCTTCAAAGAGCTCCTCTGAAAGGGGAAGCCTGGGTAGGTGGAAGAATCAGGGAGGGTCTTTAGACAGGGAGCAGAGAGAGTTTTTGGGTTCTGGGAAGAAGAAGGTTTCTTGCTGTGAAGGAAAGAAGTGTTTTGTTTTTTACATACTTACCTATGTACCTACTTTTTCTGACTTTCCATTTGCCTTCCTTCTAGTTCCTTGTTTTAGTTGGATTATTAAATATTGTTTTGTTTCAACTGCTCAGACACCATTTTCTCTGGTCAGGTTGGCTGGTTCTTTCTCTAGCGCAGGGACAAATATTGCTGCAGGGGCTTAGGGATTGGGGAATTTTTGTTAACAAATCTGGCATCCCAGATGGGGCACCTGCTGTGATTTCTGGGTGTCCCAGACTCCAAATCAGGGAGAGATATGCCTGAGCCCCTGCGAGAAAAGTTCTGGATCCTGGCGAAGAGGAACAGGTGTGACACTACATGGTGCTTGATTAGTGAGCGGGCTGGTGTATGCAGCAATGCAACTTTGCTTGGAATGCAGTGGCATTGCTGGGTGGGTGCAGGACTGCACCAGGTGATGTGCGGGGGGGGGGTGACACTACTAATGACCAAATTGCTGAAATTGCAGTTTGTAGGAATACCATCATGTTCTATACCTTTCAATGCATAATTTACAGCAGAATGCAATAAAAAAAATGGAATGAACTATCTCCATCTATGGCTTTCTCAAGTTCACTCACTCTGTGCCACGGGATGAAGGATCAGACCAAGTTATGAAATGCAGTGCCCCGTTCTGCTAGGGTATATTTAACACTTTGTTTCGAGGCAAAAAAAAAAAAAAAATTCCTGCTTGATGATGTCACTGTGGGCCATGACATCACTTCCAGGTTAATGACATCACTTCTGGTGTGTCTCAAAAGTAGTCCCAAGGTTAAAACATTTGAGAAGCACTGATTAGAGATGACATCAAGCAAACATGTCTAAAGCGCTTTGCTACACCCCTCTAGTTAATTGGCAGCGCAGGGAACTGGCAGGGAACTGAATGGAAGTGGGTGTTTGGGGGTCCCCAGTGTGCAGGCAAGAGAATAGTGGGCTGCTTTTTTGACCCTGAATACTGGAGTGGAAAAGCAAAAAACAGGTCTGTCCTAACACGTGAGAATCAGAGAAATGCAGGTATGGAGTCAAAAGTATTATGTCCAGATCTGGTCGCCACATCTCAAAAAGGACATAGTAGAAATGGAAAAGATGCAAAAGAGAGCGACTAAGATGATTACTGGGCTGGGGCACCTTCCTTATGAGGAAAGGCTACGGCGTTTGAGCCTCTTCAGCCTAGAAAAGGAGGGACTGGATTGAGATATACAAAATTATGCATTGGAAGGATAAAGTGGATAGAGATATGCTCTTTACACTCTCATATAACACCAGAACCAGGGGACATCCACTGAAACTGAGTGTTGGGAGGGTTAGGACAGACAAAAGAAAATATTTCTTTACTCAGTGTGTGTTCGGTTTGTGGAACTCCTTGCCACAGGATGTGGTGACAGCATCTGGCCTGGATGCCTTTAAAAGCGGATTGGACAAGTTTCTGGAGGAAAAAATCCGTTATGGCTTACAAGCCATGATGTGTATGTGCAACCTCCTAATTTTAGAAATGGGCTATGTCAGAATGCCAGATGCAATGGAGAGCACCAGGATGCAGGTCTCTTGTTATCTGGTATGCTCCCTGGGGCATTTGGTGGGCTGCTTTGAGATACAGGAAGCTGGATTAGATGGGCTGATCCAGTGCGGCTGTTTCTATGTTCTTATGTCTGCAAGTGCATCTGCCAACCTTATAGAGGTGAAAGCAGAACACAGGAGGGTCTGGGAAATCTTTCTGCAGCCTCCATGGACCCAATCCACCCAATGGGGAATGCAAGAGAAATGTTCCGTCCCTAAACTTGTGTGAAGATTCCAGTACTAAACCCTGCCTTCCTGTACAACCCCTCAGGAGCACTGACATCAGTTGCCACCCTTTCATGAGAACTTGGGGACTCACCAAATTACAGAGAAAAAGCGTGATAGTTTTTTGAACTAGATTACAGCTAGTTCAACATCCCTCCATATGAGCTGAACCCGGGGAATGAAATTTCCTGCACAATGGTCTATGAAGGCATCCCCATGAAGTTCACCCAGAAAATCGTGGAGAAATCCCACGATCAGGAATGAAGACTTTTCTCAACCAGCATCGACAAGATCCGGAACAGCGCTGATAGTAGCTTCGATTCTGCGCTGATCTGAGGGCTGCCCCTTTACAAGGGGGGAACGGCAGTGAGACTGCCACGGATTCACTTTCTTATCAAACGAAACAAGTTGGCAGCACCAGCAGCTTGTTTCACTCTGGAAAAAAAGTGAACAAATTCTTCTCTTTCAAGCACAGCACTGTCAGGAACTACCTGGCTCTGCAAGTCTGTAAACAAATGAAAATGGACCTTGCCAGCGAAGCCTCTTCTTTAATTGGGGGGGGGGGCTGCCTTCTGGAGCATTTGTTGAGCTCCACTTTCATCAGACTGGGACCATGCAGCTAGCATTTCCCTTTGCTCCTGGTCAAGGCTCATTTGCTTACTCAGGAGTAAATGCAACCCTGTGGCTTACTTTCTTTTACTTACTGCCCCCACTGGACAGCAGACGGAGTTGCACCTAGTCCAACAATAGATCTAAATGGCTTTGCACACTGAAAACTTGCTAAGTAAATGCAAAGATCTATTAATGACACAGATGTCCCTTTTGTTCTGAATTCTGTTCTGTACAATGAGAAGAGAGCTCATCTGAGCATGTGCAGAGAAGCCAGTGTGAAATGGGCGATAGATTGTTGGCCTTGGCCTGCGTGTGTTTGATTTGGGTTCAAACTACAACATAACCATGAAGCTCAGTGGGTGCCCTGGGTGTAGTTTTCTGACCCCCTTCCTTCATTGGGTTGATGTGAAGATACCATGGGGCAACCCCACATATGCAACACTGAGTATTTTGACCAAAGAGTGGGATGAAGAACATGGGATACTTCTGAATGCATTTTCCCCGATGGCAACCAGGTCCTGATACCGGTTTCTGAGACATGGACCCTCCCCCTTCATTCCAGTTCCCACCCACCCACCCCACACAAATCACTGGTACTCCCCAAACAGATCACCCCAAGAGATATCTGTGAGTGGGCTCTCATTTATTTAGCCAGACCACACATACATGTGATCATGCTAGAGACAATTCTGGAGCAACGCTGGGTGAGGATGCTCTTCATTTTTGACCCTGGGATTTCTCCACGTTCCTTTGCATGAACTTCACAGGGAGACCTTCTTTGACAATCCAGCAGGAAAAAAGTGGCTTGTCATATGCAGGGATGTTCATCTGGAGGTAGGTAGAATATGAACCATCACCATTTTCATCTGTGACTTCAGAGCCAGTGTTGTTGTCTTCAGGAAAGGGGCTGTTATTCTTGAGCCGCTGGACTCTAGGAAAGAACCCTGTGACCTTGCAAGCGAGGATCTCAGTTGGTTCAGTAAGAAGTGTGATCTCCTCATGGTTGGGTGGGGAGAGGTAGCCATGGGATGCCCTGCTCTCTACTGGTTCAGTGTCAAGAAGAGTGTGGCAGAAAAAAAAGAAGGCAAGGATTATTCAGTGCAAGTCAAAACAGTGAAAGACATTTGGGGAAAGTAGCTCTGGAAGGGAGGAGATTTGACAGTCCCCACGTTCTCAAGAAGGACCTTATCCCATTCAAAGACTCTGCTACTTACTGCACATTCCCTTACTCGGTGCCCCAGGCAAAAGAGCCAATACACCTTTAAATAACCCCAAATTAGCCAAGTCTTATCTGGGGCTTCAGGATGTAGACTCAATATGCCTTGAGATCCACCCAAGCAAATCCAAGCTCATTTTAAAAGGGGTTTACTCAGAGTAATAAAATTGCATAAGGAGAACAAATGCTCTCCAGTATAAAACATTCAGGGGATATCCCACAGCAAATAAACTAAGAAAAGCTCTAACGTCATCTATCTACCTAACAGTTAAGAAACATTCCACACAGTTTGCTTGCAGGCTGAATGAATGCAGCGTTCAGAAAATCCACGTTCCCTCTTCTACGTACAGAGCCTGAAGGTCAGCATTCCAGAAGGCAGGAGAGAGAGAGCGGCCCCCAGACGCTCTCCTTATAGACCTCCTATACATTGTGCAGGAGATCTCTGGCACGTACACCTCAGGTGACTAGATAGGAAAACAGAGCCTGGTGGCCACCTGGGACCTCCAAAAAAGGGTTGTTCACAGAAGTTCATTTTGGTGCACAGCACACTGTCCATTCTAGTGTAAGTCTAACGGTGATGCTGCTGATTTTCTATATTTCAGAGATTTGAGAGAGACTAAGGAGTGTGTTTGGGGGGCGGAGCTAACTCTCAGCGAAGTTGCAGTGAACTTTGGGGGCTCCCGAAGAGACTGTGAAATAGATGTGTTTTCATGTGCCTAAACAACTATGGCAACTTTGGTACCAGGAAGACGGTATGAAGAGCTGAGAGCTTGAATGGGGGGCGGGGCGGGAGGTCCTTAGAAACAGGCAATTTCAAGGATTTCTCTCTGTTTTGCTCTGTGCTGAATCATAACTATCCCGGGCGCCATATTGGAGAAGCTCGGAAAGCTGAGAACCCGTCCTCCCACGGCCTAGATACAACAACATTGCAGTGAAAAAAGCTATTAAGATTGAGTGAGCGTGGCTCGTTAAAAAGTTTTGCCGAGAATTGTAAGTAAGAAGTCTGGAGGAAGAGAAGATAATTCAAGATTATTCACGCTGGCCATTAGCCACCCAGGGGGGAATAGGTGAATTGATATTTCCCTTGCTGAAGTAAGTACAAGATTATATATATTTTTTTAATGGTATGTACCGAAGAGAAATAAATAAGTAATCTTCAACGAAGGAAATAAAGTCTACTTTCGTTTTCTCAGCAAAAAGCCTTTATTTAAGCCTGGACATTGTTACTTTCGGTTTCTCAGCAGGAGGCTTGAATTTCTTTCTTTTTTTTCCTTTAGGGCATTTAAAGGCATACTAACCTAATTTGACTGTGTGGAAGAAATTTGGAAAGTAGCCCTGGATACAAAATTAGAAAGTAGCCCTGCAGGAAGTGGTTCGAGTTGGTGTTGATAAAAATGGCTTTTGAAAATCTAAAAGATGATTGTGAAAGCCAGGCCTTGTTGGTGGATTTTCTGATGGATTTTAGAAGAGAAATGGAGCAACAAGTCAGAGAACTCTCTGAACAAATTGGGCAAATAAGCTCCTCCCTTGTAAGCTCACAGGAACGGATTATAAACAACAGAGAAGAAAAAAGAATGAATCAGATGTCGGGTGAAGTTAAAGAAGTGGAGTATTTTGAAATGGGACACGAGATGGAAGAAGCAATTGTCATAATAACTAAGAACCTTAAGGAAGAAAAAAGAGGAAATATTCAGAGAGCAAGCTGCCTCATGAAGAGGAAGAATTTATGGATTGAATTCAAGAATAACAGAATGAAAAAGAAGAAAGAAAAAACGGGGGGGGGGCTTAAGAAGAAAAAGAAGAAAAAGAAGAAGTGGAAGAACCAGTTGGAGGACTAAGAAGGAACACCAATAAGATAGAGTACAAAGTAAACTCAAAATGGTTGAGTAATAAGTAGAATTTTTTTTAAAATTATATTAAATTAATATAGATGTAAATGAAAATTTGAAATATAAATATTGTGGAAATTAAGTGGTATTAAGATAAATATTTTATTAATTAGATTAAATTAAAGTGGATGAAAAGGGAATTTGGAATATAAGTATTGTGAAGATTAAAGTGGTAAACATATGAAATAAATTAGATGGAACTGTAAATTTGGAATATAAGTATTGTGTAAATTAAAGTGGTATTAAGATAAATAAAAGGGTTATTTTATAAAAGAGAAGGTAAATAAAATAAATTATAGATGTCAATTTATTTTGGAAAAAATATTAAACCTGTATTTTGGGTTAATAAATATGTGGTGGATAAGCAAAATATAGTACCAGTGTAATTGGAGATATTTGTTTTTAGATGTGATATTAGAAATTAAGAATCGGATCTTAAATTAAGATCAGATAAGATATTAGAAATTAAGAATCAGATAAGAGAATCAGATAAGAGACTAGTTTAGTGGTAAGAAGAGTGTATAAGTAAAAGTCTGAAGTGTTTTTTTATGATGGGATAGATAAGGTTAGAGGAAAAATATGGAATGTTAAAGTATTAACCAGTTGGGTTAATGAAAATGATAATTTTTGTATTGATTATTAATTTCGTTTGGAGTAATGTTTGTTGTAATCGATGGCCACCACCCTTGTGTGTAACCTATGTAGTCCTAGCCCTAAGTCTATCCAATTTTCCTTACCTGTATCTGTAATAAATAAATAAAGCATTATAAAAAAAAAAGAGTGTGTTTGGGTTTCCATTTTACTTTCTCCAACTGCCAGAGCCGCATGGTTGGGTAGACCTGGACTCTGCATCTAGAAGCCTGATGGACCTGGGCTCCAAAGACTATTCCGGCTGTCAGCACCCTCCCCCTGCCCTATTTTGCCCCCTGTTCTGCCTGCTCCCATTGCCCCTTCCCCCTTCGGAAGGAGCCCAAAAGAAACTTAGCCCCCCGTAAGAAAATTCATCTCAGAGGCCCTGGACCCAGCCCTCTAGCCGAGCCAGCTCAGACTCCCTGCCTGGATCACTTTGGCTCACCTGTTGGTCACCTTCCTCCTTTTGCAGTCAGGATCCTATTGCTGGAAGGAGCTTAAAGTGAGATCCTAAATGGTTAATTTTTCAGCCCAATCCTGAACAGTGCGCACCGGCTTGCTGCCGGTGCACTCTCTCACAAATGTGCCACAAGACACATTTGCGGGCCCTACCACTGAGCGAGCATCGATGGTAGCCCAGGAGTAGCTGGTGCTGGGTTAGTACCCGGTGGCTGCTGTAGCTCCACCACTCGGCAGTCGCATGGACTGCGGAGCAGCAGAGAGGTAGGTAGGGATGTGGGGGGCGGCGGGAGGAGGCGTTCCAGGGGGAGGCAGGCAGAGGGCAGGGAGACCACAGAGAGAAGGCGTTCTGAGGGGAGGGAGTGGGGCGGGGAGAGGCAGGTCTGGTGGACCTTTGCTCCACTGGATTCAGAGCCAGCACATTGGGGTCACTGCCTGACACAGAGGCTCTTGATTCACCGCCAACCTTTTCATTGGTGGTGAATTGAGTAGCCCCATTGTGGGGCTACTCGCCTTAACCGGGGGAAGGGGATGAAAGTCCCCTTCTCCAAGGAGCCGGCGGCAGCTGCCCAGCAGCTATTTTCAGCGCTGCTGCAACCCCGCACCCCGGGCAGCTCAGGATTGGGCTGTAATTCTCCTCTCAAATTTGGGGGAAAACTGAAATTGGAGCCTGGAGAATGCAGGATAGGAGGAGGTCACGTGGGGGAGTCAACACGGCAGGCTAAACGTTCCTGCCTGGAAAGCACCAGGGGACTGAAACCGGCTACTGTTGACAGCTTGCAGCCGAGGACTTCCCTGGATTAAAGGGAAAACAAGAGATGACCTACAGCTCTCCTAGAACTGGGAAGGAATGAAATCAGGGGAGTGTGTGTTGCAAGCGGACCGATGAAGAGATGTGTTTTGAAAGCTTCTAACGGCCAAATGGTCTCCAAGTACTTCATTAGGATGTTTTTATATTGATTAATGACTTTTTATTGACTTTAATGATTACAATATCTGGGATGTTTATATTTTACTTTTATACGTCATAGCTTACGAACATTAGAACGCAAGAACTCCATTATAAACCATAGAGTGTTATAACTCATAGAGTGCTCAAACTGGTTGAATTCAATTGAATTCAATTGAATTGAATTCAACTGAAAGGTATTTACAAATGTTTTGAGCAAGAGTTGAGCATACCAACACTTTCCAGCACTGACATAAGGCAATGCAGCTTTGAGGTCAGGGAACAAACATTCCCTTACTTTGAAGAGACCTCCGTGAGTGCCACCCAACTGCAGGATGCAGCACATGTTATTGTTAAAATAGGAGACAGAAGAGGATCAGGTTAAGGAGTATATGTTACAATGGGCAAGTCATGTTGGTCATGAGATAGCCATGGAGCAATGGGAGAGCTTGTGGGTTAAAAGATTGAAATTGACTTTGAAAGTAAACCTTAAAGAGAATTTTTATAAGATGATGTATAGATGGTATTTGACTTTGATACACCAGCAAATGCAGTTGTTATTGAAATTTGTAAATTTGTAAATTTGTTATTGTTATTTGTAAATTTACAAATGAAACCAGAAGCTTTTTTGTTGGGAATACTGGATGACTCAATTCAGAAAGACTATGAAACTATGTTTTTATATATGACAACCGCTGCAAGAAAATTGTATCCCAAATACTGGAAAGTTCCAGAGATACCCATATTGGAAGAGTGGTGGTTAAAGGTATTGGATTTGGCAGAAATGGAAAAAACTTACGATTTTTCTTAAAGGTAAGTTAGTAAAAGACCATTCATAGACTTCCTGCACGTTGAGGGGAAAGTGGGCAAAGTGATCTATGGATTTGATGAGTAGATAGGAGTTAACTTTTATGTTTTTTTTTTATTTTTCTACTTGTGTGGAAAAGGTATTTTATAATAGGTATCAATTCTTAAAGTTTGATAATTTTTGTATGATTTTGTAGTAGAATAAGAAATTTTGTTTGAGATCTCTACATTTGCCATACAATTTGTAATGTGCTTTTTTTAAAAAAATTTTTTATGTGTGTATCTGTTTTGTGTTTGTTTTTAATAAAATTAAAAAGTATTATAAAAAAAGAATTCAATAGAAAGTGACATCTGCTGGTGAAAAGTGGAACTACATTTGGAATTTTTTTTTTCTCCTGTTTGAGAGAGATACACAGAACTCCACTCTTATTTCAGTATAAGCTCTCCTAACTGGGAGGATATCAATATGACAACACGCGGAAGAGCCAATACTATGGAGCAAGCAAAAGAAAAACCAAAACAGTCAAGATCACCAATACAGACTCCAAAGAGAAAATTTAAGTGTGGAATTTTTGGAACATGTTTCAGCAGTTTCAGTTTAAAATTGAATTAAA